>NW_025964200.1:0-24902 GCF_023055435.1 Haliotis rufescens | reverse complement strand
TGACGACAGCAGAATAAACAAGCTTACGATTATGACAAAACACCTTTACAGAGTTTATATATACTCAAAGAGCCCTGACTGGACAGAGTGTCAGCTCCTACTGCTCTTCTGAACCGACGATCAATTACCAGGGAATGGTAAACATTCAATCTGGTTGATTTTTTGCGAATGAAGTGCAATCTGAGACCAAGATGACAGCGATGTTCGAAGTTGATCTATGTGAAATCTAGAGCATGGTTTTCGCTGACACAAGCAGGACAAGACTTCTTAATATTCATGTCAATTCTTAACTAATCAGAGGTACATCCTTAAATTTTTAATAAATTTCACCTTATGTGAAAATGTCACAACTGCACGTGTGCACACAACAATGTAAATAACTGAGTGCTATCACTAGATAAACATTACTAATGGTTAATCATGCAAATTAACTCCATTGCCCAGCTTCAAGCTGGTAACATAGAGTTAGATCAGCCAGCCAGAGCGCAAAACTGAGCTTCAAAACAAATTTAGTGATTTTGCAAGATTCCAGTGGCAAGAGGAACCATTCATGATTTTGTCTAATTTTGACAGGGTGGGAAGACTTCCCTCCGTATCTCCCCTAAAAAATATATACCCTATACCTAACAAGATTGAGCGGCAATGCATACATATACAACTTTTGAAGGTGAGATACGGGCGCAAGTCTTACCTATTGACACATCCGTAACCAAGGTAACCTTGCAAATTTTATGTTTTTGGTACATTATTATTGTTTTCCTGTCTATTTTAGCAGTGACAAACAGTGGCCTATCAAAATAAAATAGGTATTGTCAGAAGCTGGTTTTGACAAGCTGTTTATCTGTCAGTGTACCAGTGATTAACAGTCAAAAGGTCTCTACTGTATGAAAAGGTTTATACGCACATAAATAAAATTAATCCAAAATCGCTGTGCTTGATCCTGAGTAAATACTTTCTGAATTTTGAAACGGTAAATGAGAAGATGAACACAGATGGTCACGAATGAACTGCAGTTGTTTGAATATACACAAAACCACAAAATTGTCAGTATGTGTGCCTCACAGGTACTTTCTACATCAACGTAAAGAAAACAGTATCTAAACAGGACAACCCGTTGAGAAGAAAAAACGAACAAACCTCAAGATAAAACGGTAACGACCTCACAGAGTGTTTCAACTAAACTCCGCGCTACTTATATGTGACGTCACTTCTGGTAGAAACGATTGGCTGTTGGGATTATGAACGGTTTATTGATTGGCTCGCAGGTTATTTTTCGCGTATTTCATTGGTCTTTTGAGTTGAACCGGATATAATAAGATTAGACCTGAGGTCATGTTCAAAAATGGCCGCCACATGTGTTTACATTTTGAATGCAACACAATTAATGTTGCCCGAATCGTTTTAACTGATATGAAAATCACCGAAGTAATTTTGGTGAGATTGCCCCTTCTACCAAACTTCTCGTTAATGATACCATACCAGCTGCATACCAAATGTACAAATATTGGTCACGTTGACACAAATATTATCATAATCATTTTCCAATTTTCGCGGGAAATCTTGTGTCATTCACTATAATTCGCTGTTCAGTGTCACTGTCAGATGTGGTTGGATACTGTGCAAGCCGTAGATTGTTTTACAGGCTGCAAGTTGAGCAGTCGATTGTCAGTTTTGCCACAAGCAGTAAAAGATGAGGTGCAGCAACTGCCAACTATTGATGCCCTCCGCATTATTAACTATTAATTTGTTTTAAGATCCCCTGTACGTGTTACGGGTTTTCTGACGTTTAGAAACAGTTTTCTCGCTAGCCACAAGGACAGCCGTAAAACATCTCTATCACTTATAAAAGACAACTTTATCTTAAAATCAAGCCATCGATTGAGTATTTACAATATTTCGTCACACCAAAAAATATGACATTTTCAAATAGAAAGTCAGAATATATAAACATTTGGGGAGGGTCATGATTAATGGATATTTAATAATAAAATTTAAAGTGCTTTTGCATTTTGACTTTTCGGGGATGGCCTTTAAAAAATGTACAAGGACATGGCGAGGGTCCTTATTTTCTATATGTGCATCAAAAACCTCTGACTCACCCCACACTGTAATGATTTTTGACCGTCCCTAATCATTCACATGAAATCCAGGAACAAAATAAGAATAAATATCAGATATTGGAGCCTAAGAACATGAACAGAAAGAAAATAACATCACCCATAGGGTAGAAAGTAGGGCTGTGATGGGTACTTGGTCGAGTGAGTGCTGAAAAGGACCGGGGTACCAACAGAACCACCCTGACCTGTGGCTAGTCTCATGATATATGGTTTAATGACAATATTGTAGATTCTATAACTCCATGGTTACACTACAAGTCACAAATGTCGACATTTCTTTCTGACTGCATGCATTCCTTCTGACTTTTATATGTTTCAGTCAATTTCAATGTATGCATGACCAGATCGTTTTATACATGTAACTAAATACATTTTGCTAGGGCTCCGGTTAAACAATTCCCAATCAGATATTTTGTACATAACTCTTGAGACCTACAGCAGGTAAGTGGGTAGTGTCGGGTAATTCAGGATTGGTTACCCATGTAGTAAATTAAGACTCATGACAGCAGAAGTGTTTTGCACATGTGTGGTGATACTTAATGCTCATTCATCAGTGTGTGTTTATGGTTTAACACCGCACTCAGCAATATTCCAGCTATATGATAGAGCATCAATCCATGCATTTGGGATACAATGACATGCATTAACCAAGTCAGTGAACCTGACCACCCAATCTTGTGAGTAGCCCTTAACAACAAGCATCGTCGCCTCTTACGACATGTATTGGTTGCTGAAGATCTGTTCTAACCCTTTCTTCACAGGTAGTTATTGGTTAGTGGAAGCCATTGACACACCGGTCTTGGTGAAAGCAATATGATATGATATTCTCATCAATCAGTGTTCATGATGTCACAGATCAATGTCATATCATCAGAATTATATGCAGGCTTCACTGAATTTTCTTTGCATGGTTGAGATTTTATCTTGTTTTCACCATTGTCTCTCTTAATTACAATGGGTAATATAAGAGAAGTCCTCATCTCAGAAGAACAAGATTATCTGTTCCTCAGGCATGAATATTTTAATTCCAGAAGTAAGGGCTAGGTGCTTACACCAAACACTTATGTGCTTCAACGATAATCATTTTTTCTTTAAGTATGTCATATAAAGAAAGAAAGAAACAAATTGTGCTGAACAAAGTTCCTAGGCCAGGCAGTGTGTTACATAGGCCTACTGTGGCATTACACCGAAATTGTCTAATGGTGGCAACGCCCAGTGCTAGTTGAGAAAAATAATCTAAGCACATTGTCATAGCGTATTATGTGCATCTTACTCTTCACACAGTTGGAAAAAAGAATGGGCACTATGGACCTAAAATATGGTACCATGATCTGCTGAAGTTTAAAATGTAAATGCATCTTGTTCACATGCTTCATGACATGTTGTAATTATTGTAAATATTGTAGATGTGGAGTCCACAATGGATGGATTGATGTGTTTGTACTCTGTGTGTTTATTGTTTTGTTACAGACTTGAGACAACAAGAATGACACAGTTAAGTGTGCGAGGGGTGTCAATTGACTTTCCCTTTGAACCATATGAATGCCAGAAGGCTTTTATGGAAAAAGTCATTGAATGTCTTCAGAGGGTAAGCATCTCACCACTTTTAAGCTGATGCTGAGACAATTGATTTATGGATGCACAAATGTACAAAACACTACTTTTGCTATTATGTTGAATCAGATTTTCAACATGGCCACCATGAGCTATATTGAAAAAGCTATTTATGACCATTACTCTGCAGTTCTTATGCAAAATGTAATGAAATGTGGTCTGTGTGTAGTTACTAGTGGGTCTCAACATATGTGATCCTCTGTTAGCAAAATTTCATTCTTTTACCTATATTTCACCTTTGAACTTCAACCATGCTCTTAAATTCTCTCAAAATGCATTTCCTCACACTAAGTATAATCTCCGAAGAAACCACTTGACCAATGATATTTGTCACATGAATTTGTTTGAGAGGTTTGAGTCTCATTTTCAAAATGTCTGCAAAATGTAATGAAATTTGGTATTGTTTAGTTAATTTTGTGATTCATATTTGTCTGTAATACTCTTGTATTTTCTCAAAATGCATAATATAATTAGAAATTTTCCCAGAAATTGTTGGACTGAGGGAACTGAACTTTGAAGTGTATGTTTCTCCATTTGATGACATCATATTAGCTCAAATTATTAAACCTATGTTTGAGTCTATATTTGGAAATATTTCTGTCTTTTGTTGAATGTGTTGATGGACATGATTGTTCCAGGAGAAACATGGAATTCTGGAGAGTCCCACAGGAACAGGCAAAACACTCTGTCTGTTGTGTTCTTCTCTGGCATGGCTTCAAGGTCGTAAGGCTCAAGTTGACCTCAACAAGCAGATGGGTGTGGCATCATTATTTGGTGACAAGGAAAACCTTCAAGATGACTTAATGAAAAAAATCTCGTCCAAACTCCAGCAATCGTCTGGTTCTTCATGGGGTACCAATGAGTATGGTGTGTATAAATATGAAGACTTTTGTTTTTGTTAAAGCATGTAACATTAGTGTGACAAACATTTGAGCTGCATGTATTGATTTAAAAGATATTTTATTTATTTCTGTTGATCAGTATTTATGAATGTGTCAATAGAATTGAAGAAATTACCCTGTGCTCATTTAGTAAATGTGTTCAAAATAATTTCATCTTAGTGTGATAGTAACATATTCAAGTGTAATTCAAGAATTCACTGATTGTGTCAACTTTTTGCCATGACTCGACTTGAATACTGACAGATTGCTATTTAAACAATGTCCCTTATACAAGTGGTTCCGAAGATCATCTATGCGTCCAGGACACATTCTCAGCTGTCTCAGGCTGTTCAGGAGCTGAAGAGGACGACATACAACACGTAGGTCTCCATAGCATTGCAGTAGTTGGATGGGGGTGACAGTGTGTGATGTGGCTGTTTATGGGTTGTCCTTGCCCTTGCAGTAACCACTGGTTTGCTTGACACATACCAGATTACCAACAGGCCTGCTAACTGTGACTTCAAACAAAGTTCACTCATTTACTCTCCTATTGTGATATCAAGGGAAGGCTGTCAATTGTTGTTATCTGGGTTGCAGTGTCAGCTTTGGTATCCTGGGGTCTAGGGAGCACCTGTGAAGTGTGCTGTGGTTATGTGTTACAGTGTCATGTAGGGTCCAGGGAGCACCTGTGAAGTGTGCTGTGGTTATGTGTTACAGTGTCATGTAGGGTCCAGGGAGCACCTGTGAAGTGTGCTGTGGTTATGTGTTACAGTGTCATGTAGGGTCCAGGGAGCACCTGTGAAGTGTGCTGTGGTTGTGTGTTACAGTGTCACCTAGGGTCCAGGGAGCACCTGTGAAGTGTGCTGTGGTTGTGTGTTACAGTGTCACCTAGGGTCCAGGGAGCACCTGTGAAGTGTGCTGTGGTTGTGTGTTACAGTGTCACCTAGGGTCCAGGGAGCACCTGTGAAGTGTGCTGTGGTTGTGTGTTACAGTGTCATGTAGGGTCCAGGGAGCACCTGTGAAGTGTGCTGTGGGTGTGTGTTACAGTGTCACCTAGGGTCCAGGGAGCACCTGTGAAGTGTGCTGTGGTTGTGTGTTACAGTGTCACCTAGGGTCCAGGGAGCACCTGTGAAGTGTGCTGTGGGTGTGTGTTACAGTGTCACCTTGGGTCCAGGGAGCACCTGTGAAGTGTGCTGTGGTTGTGTGTTACAGTGTCATGTAGGGTCCAGGGAGCACCTGTGAAGTGTGCTGTGGTTGTGTGTTACAGTGTCATGTAGGGTCCAGGGAGCACCTGTGAAGTGTGCTGTGGGTGTGTGTTACAGTGTCATGTAGGGTCCAGGGAACACCTGTGAAGTGTGCTGTGGTTGTGTGTTACAGTGTCACCTAGGGTCCAGGGAGCACCTGTGAAGTGTGCCGTGGTTGTGTGTTACAGTGTCATGTAGGGTCCAGGGAACATCTGTGAAGTGTGCTGTGGTTGTGTGTTACAGTGTCATGTAGGGTCCAGGGAGCACCTGTGAAGTGTGCTGTGGTTGTGTGTTACAGTGTCATGTAGGGTCCAGGGAACACCTGTGAAGTGTGCTGTGGTTGTGTGTTACAGTGTCACCTAGGGTCCAGGGAGCACCTGTGAAGTGTGCTGTGGTTGTGTGTTACAGTGTCACCTAGGGTCCAGGGAGCACCTGTGAAGTGTGCTGTGGTTGTGTGTTACAGTGTCACCTAGGGTCCAGGGAGCACCTGTGAAGTGTGCTGTGGTTGTGTGTTACAGTGTCATGTAGGGTCCAGGGAACACCTGTGAAGTGTGCTGTGGTTGTGTGTTACAGTGTCACCTAGGGTCCAGGGAGCACCTGTGAAGTGTGCTGTGGTTATGTGTTACAGTTCCACCTATGGTCCAGGGAGCACCTGTGAAGTGTGCTGTGGTTGTGTGTTACAGTGTCACCTAGGGTCCAGGGAGCACCTGTGAAGTGTGCTGTGGTTGTGTGTTACAGTGTCACCTAGGGTCCAGGGAGCACCTGTAAAGTGTGCTGTGGTTGTGTGTTACAGTGTCAACTCCTGTGTCCTGGGATCCAGGGAGCACCTGTGAAGTGTGCTGTGGTTGTGTGTTACAGTGTCACCTAGGGGCCAGGGAGCACCTGTAAAGTGTGCTGTGGTTGTGTGTTACAGTGTCACCTAGGGTCCAGGGAGCACCTGTGAAGTGTGCTGTGGTTGTGTGTTACAGTGTCACCTAGGGGCCAGGGAGCACCTGTAAAGTGTACTGTGGTTGTGTGTTACAGTGTCACCTAGGGTCCAGGGAGCACCTGTGAAGTGTGCTGTGGTTGTGTGTTACAGTGTCACCTTGGGGCCAGGGAGCACCTGTAAAGTGTGCTGTGGTTGTGTGTTACAGTGTCAACTCCTGTGTCCTGGGATCCAGGGAGCACCTGTGAAGTGTGCTGTGGTTGTGTGTTACAGTGACACCTAGGGACCAGGGAGCACCTGTAAAGTGTGCCGTGGTTGTGTGTTACAGTGTCAACTCCTGTGTCCTGGGATCCAGGGAGCACCTGTGAAGTGTGCTGTGGTTGTGTGTTACAGTGACACCTAGGGACCAGGGAGCACCTGTAAAGTGTGCCGTGGTTGTGTGTTACAGTGTCAACTCCTGTGTCCTGGGATCCAGGGAGCAGCTGTGTATTGATGAGAAAGTCAGCAAGGAAACAAACAACACATCTAAGGTAACCATGGATCCATAGAAAAACCTGGTGAACCCGATCTTAAATAGCCTCTGTCCAATTTTTCATAGGTGAGTCTGACCTCTGTCCTTCTTCTCTTTGGTTAGACTACAATAGCCAGGCCTCTGTCCATTTTCTCATAGGTTAGTCAACAACAGCCTGACCTCTGTCCTTCCCTTTTGTTTGTCTAGAATAGCCTGACCTCTGTCCTTCTTCTCTTTGGTTAGTCTAGAATAGCCTGACCTCTGTCCTTCTTCTCTTTGGTTTGTCTACAATAGCCTGACCTGTGTCCTTCTCTTTGGTTGGTCTACAATAGCCTGACCTCTGTCCTTCTTCTCTTTGGTTAGTCTAGAATAGCCTGACCTCTGTCCTTCTTCTCTTTGGTTAGTCTAGAATAGCCTGACCTCTGTCCTTCTTCTCTTTGGTTAGTCTAGAATAGCCTGACCTCTGTCCTTCTTCTCTTTGGTTAGTCTAGAATAGCCTGACCTCTGTCCTTCTTCTCTTTGGTTAGTCTACAATAGCCTGACCTCTGTCCTTCTTCTCTTTGGTTAGTCTAGAATAGCCTGACCTCTGTCCTACTTCTCTTTGGTTAGTCTAGAATAGCCTGACCTCTGTCCTTCTTCTCTTTGGTTTGTCTACAATAGCCTGACCTCTGTCCTTCTTCTCTTTGGTTAGACTACAATAGCCAGGCCTCTGTCCATTTTCTCATAGGTTAGTCAACAACAGCCTGACCTCTGTCCTTCCCTTTGGTTAGTCTAGAATAGCCTGACCTCTGTCCTACTTCTCTTTGGTTAGTCTAGAATAGCCTGACCTCTGTCCTTCTTCTCTTTGGTTTGTCTACAATAGCCTGACCTCTGTCCTTCTTCTCTTTGGTTAGACTACAATAGCCAGGCCTCTGTCCATTTTCTCATAGGTTAGTCAACAACAGCCTGACCTCTGTCCTTCCCTTTGGTTTGTCTAGAATAGCCTGACCTCTGTCCTTCTTCTCTTTGGTTAGTCTAGAATAGCCTGACCTCCGTCCTTCTTCTCTTTCGTTAGTCTAGAATAGCCTGACCTATGTCCTTCTTCTCTTTGGTTCGTCTACAATAGCCTGACCTCTGTCCTTCTTCTCTTTGGTTAGTCTAGAATAGCCTGACCTCTGTCCTTCTTCTCTTTGGTTAGTCTAGAATAGCCTGACCTCTGTCCTTCTTCTCTTTGGTTAGTCTAGAATAGCCTGACCTCTGTCCTTCTTCTCTTTGGTTAGTCTACAATAGCCTGACCTCTGTCCTACTTCTCTTTGGTTAGTCTAGAATAGCCTGACCTCTGTCCTTCTTCTCTTTGGTTTGTCTACAATAGCCTGACCTCTGTCCTTCTTCTCTTTGGTTAGACTACAATAGCCAGGCCTCTGTCCATTTTCTCATAGGTTAGTCAACAACAGCCTGACCTCTGTCCTTCCCTTTGGTTTGTCTAGAATAGCCTGACCTCTGTCCTTCTTCTCTTTGGTTAGTCTAGAATAGCCTGACCTCTGTCCTTCTTCTCTTTCGTTAGTCTAGAATAGCCTGACCTATGTCCTTCTTCTCTTTGGTTCGTCTACAATAGCCTGACCTCTGTCCTTCTTCTCTTTGGTTAGTCTAGAATAGCCTGACCTCTGTCCTTCTTCTCTTTGGTTAGTCTAGAATAGCCTGACCTCTGTCCTTCTTCTCTTTGGTTAGTCTAGAATAGCCTGACCTCTGTCCTTCTTCTCTTTGGTTAGTCTACAATAGCCTGACCTCTGTCCTACTTCTCTTTGGTTAGTCTAGAATAGCCTGACCTCTGTCCTTCTTCTCTTTGGTTTGTCTACAATAGCCTGACCTCTGTCCTTCTTCTCTTTGGTTAGACTACAATAGCCAGGCCTCTGTCCATTTTCTCATAGGTTAGTCAACAACAGCCTGACCTCTGTCCTTCCCTTTGGTTTGTCTAGAATAGCCTGACCTCTGTCCTTCTTCTCTTTGGTTAGTCTAGAATAGCCTGACCTCTGTCCTTCTTCTCTTTCGTTAGTCTAGAATAGCCTGACCTATGTCCTTCTTCTCTTTGGTTCGTCTACAATAGCCTGACCTCTGTCCTTCTTCTCTTTGGTTAGTCTAGAATAGCCTGACCTCTGTCCTTCTTCTCTTTGGTTAGTCTAGAATAGCCTGACCTCTGTCCTTCTTCTCTTTGGTTAGTCTAGAATAGCCTGACCTCTGTCCTTCTTCTCTTTGGTTAGTCTACAATAGCCTGACCTCTGTCCTACTTCTCTTTGGTTAGTCTAGAATAGCCTGACCTCTGTCCTTCTTCTCTTTGGTTTGTCTACAATAGCCTGACCTCTGTCCTTCTTCTCTTTGGTTAGACTACAATAGCCAGGCCTCTGTCCATTTTCTCATAGGTTAGTCAACAACAGCCTGACCTCTGTCCTTCCCTTTGGTTTGTCTAGAATAGCCTGACCTCTGTCCTTCTTCTCTTTGGTTAGTCTAGAATAGCCTGACCTCTGTCCTTCTTCTCTTTGGTTAGTCTAGAATAGCCTGACCTCTGTCCTTCTTCTCTTTGGTTAGTCTAGAATAGCCTGACCTCTGTCCTTCTTCTCTTTGGTTAGTCTAGAAAAGCCTGACCTCTGTCCTTCTTCTCTTTGGTTCGTCTACAATAGCCTGACCTCTGTCCTTCTTCTCTTTGGTTAGTCTAGAATAGCCTGACCTCTGTCCTTCTTCTCTTTGGTTAGTCTAGAATAGCCTGACCTCTGTCCTTCTTCTCTTTGGTTAGTCTACAATAGCCTGACCTCTGTCCTACTTCTCTTTGGTTAGTCTAGAATAGCCTGACCTCTGTCCTTCTTCTCTTTGGTTTGTCTACAATAGCCTGACCTCTGTCCTTCTTCTCTTTGGTTAGACTACAATAGCCAGGCCTCTGTCCATTTTCTCATAGGTTAGTCAACAACAGCCTGACCTCTGTCCTTCCCTTTGGTTTGTCTAGAATAGCCTGACCTCTGTCCTTCTTCTCTTTGGTTAGTCTAGAATAGCCTGACCTCTGTCCTTCTTCTCTTTCGTTAGTCTAGAATAGCCTGACCTATGTCCTTCTTCTCTTTGGTTCGTCTACAATAGCCTGACCTCTGTCCTTCTTCTCTTTGGTTAGTCTAGAATAGCCTGACCTCTGTCCTTCTTCTCTTTGGTTAGTCTAGAATAGCCTGACCTCTGTCCTTCTTCTCTTTGGTTAGTCTAGAATAGCCTGACCTCTGTCCTTCTTCTCTTTGGTTAGTCTACAATAGCCTGACCTCTGTCCTACTTCTCTTTGGTTAGTCTAGAATAGCCTGACCTCTGTCCTTCTTCTCTTTGGTTTGTCTACAATAGCCTGACCTCTGTCCTTCTTCTCTTTGGTTAGACTACAATAGCCAGGCCTCTGTCCATTTTCTCATAGGTTAGTCTACAACAGCCTGACCTCTGTCCTTCCCTTTGGTTTGTCTAGAATAGCCTGACCTCTGTCCTTCTTCTCTTTGGTTAGTCTAGAATAGCCTGACCTCTGTCCTTCTTCTCTTTGGTTAGTCTAGAATAGCCTGACCTCTGTCCTTCTTCTCTTTGGTTAGTCTAGAATAGCCTGACCTCTGTCCTTCTTCTCTTTGGTTAGTCTAGAAAAGCCTGACCTCTGTCCTTCTTCTCTTTGGTTCGTCTACAATAGCCTGACCTCTGTCCTTCTTCTCTTTGGTTAGTCTAGAATAGCCTGACCTCTGTCCTTCTTCTCTTTGGTTAGTCTAGAATAGCCTGACCTCTGTCCTTCTTCTCTTTGGTTAGTCTAGAATAGCCTGACCTCTGTCCTTCTTCTCTTTAGTTAGTCTAGAATAGCCTGACCTCTGTCCTTCTTCTCTTTGGTTAGTCTAGAATAGCCTGACCTCTGTCCTTCTTCTCTTTGGTTAGTCTAGAATAGCCTGACCTCTGTCCTTCTTCTCTTTAGTTAGTCTAGAATAGCCTGACCTCTGTCCTTCTTCTCTTTGGTTAGTCTAGAATAGCCTGACCTCTGTCCTTCTTCTCCTAGGTTAGTCTACAATAGCCTGACCTCTGTCCTTCTTCTCTTTGGTTAGTCTACAATAGCCTGACCTCTGTCCTTCTTCTCTTTGGTTAGTCTACAATAGCCTGACCTCTGTCCTTCTTCTCTTTGGTTAGTCTACAATAGCCTGACCTCTGTCCTTCTTCTCTTTGGTTAGTCTACAATAGCCTGACCTCTGTCCTTCTTCTCTTTGGTTAGTCTACAATAGCCTGACCTCTGTCCTCCTTCTCTTTGGTTTGTCTAAAATAGCCTGACCTTGGTCCTTCTTCTCTTTGGTTTGTCTAAAATAGCCTGACCTCTATCCTTCTTCTCTTTGGTTTGGCTACAATAGCCTGACCTGTGTCCTTCTCTTTGGTTGGTCTACAATAGCCTGACCTCTGTCCTTCTTCTCCTTGGTTAGTCTACAATAGCCTGACCTCTGTCCTTCTTCTCTTTGGTTTGTCTAGAATAGCCTGTCCCCTGTCCACCTCGGTTAATGAAGAATACATGTGATGTTTACTCATGATCAGTTAATGTGTGAAGTGTCATGTCCCAGGTGGGCTCATAATCTTTAGCGACACATTCTGATGATGTTTCTACTACTGACATGTTTCCCCCTGTTTGTTGTGTTCTGTAGGTGCATATGTGCAGAGCCAAGGTGCAGGCAAGGCGATGTCACTACTACAACGTGCTGGATGGTGAGTATACAGCATCCCCCATTCAGTGATACCTGTCACTGTCATTGTCCCCACTTCTCAGATGTTCCTATGCAAATGGGAATGCTTCAAGTAAAGGATAAAACAGTTTTGGTTGAAAATGGAAAACAGCAAGCAAGGGAAAAGCCTGAGGGATGAAGACAGATGGTAGTGTGTGTGATGTCTCATCTGCCTGGCTTTCTTTCAGATATGAAGAAAACTAGTGAAGCCCGTCAGATTTTGGGCTCTGTCGTGGACATTGAAGACCTGGTGTCCAAGGGCAAGAAAAACAAGTAAGCTCACATCAAGTCTCCTGCACCATTAGCACAATACCATGTATCCTGTAACTAGGCAGTGTGAGCCCTCCTCACCCCGATGGTAAGTTGAGCCGTCTTGTTGTGACACTCCTCACCCAGATGGAAAGTTGAGCCGTCTTGTTGTGACACTCCTCACCCAGATGGTAAGTTGAGCCGTCTTGTTGTGACACTCCTCACCCAGATGGTAAGTTGAGCCGTCTTGTTGTGAGCCCTCCTCACCCAGATGGTAAGTTGAGCCGTCTTGTTGTGACACTCCTCACCCAGATGGTAAGTTGAGCCGTCTTGTTGTGAGCCCTCCTCACCCAGATGGTAAGTTGAGCCGTCTTGTTGTGACACTCCTCACCCAGATGGTAAGTTGAGCCGTCTTGTTGTGACACTCCTCACCCAGATGGTAAGTTGAGCCGTCTTGTTGTGACACTCCTCACCCAGATGGTAAGTTGAGCCGTCTTGTTGTGACACTCCTCACCCAGATGGAAAGTTGAGCAGCACTCCTCACCCAGATGGTAAGTTGAGCCGTCTTGTTGTGACACTCCTCACCCAGATGGTACGTTGAGCCATCTTGTTGTGAGCCCTCCTCACCCAGATGGTAAGTTGAGCCGTCTTGTTGTGACACTCCTCACCCAGATGGTACGTTGAGCCGTCTTGTTGTGAGCCCTCCTCACCCAGATGGAAAGTTGAGCCGTCTTGTTGTGACACTCCTCACCCAGATGGTAAGTTGAGCCGTCTTGTTGTGAGCCCTCCTCACCCAGATGGTAAGTTGAGCCGTCTTGTTGTGACACTCCTCACCCAGATGGAAAGTTGAGCAGCACTCCTCACCCAGATGGTAAGTTGAGCCGTCTTGTTGTGACACTCCTCACCCAGATGGTAAGTTGAGCCGTCTTGTTGTGAGCCCTCCTCACCCAGATGGTAAGTTGAGCCGTCTTGTTGTGACACTCCTCACCCAGATGGTACGTTGAGCCGTCTTGTTGTGAGCCCTCCTCACCCAGATGGAAAGTTGAGCCGTCTTGTTGTGACACTCCTCACCCAGATGGTAAGTTGAGCCGTCTTGTTGTGAGCCCTCCTCACCCAGATGGTAAGTTGAGCCGTCTTGTTGTGACACTCCTCACCCAGATGGAAAGTTGAGCAGCACTCCTCACCCAGATGGTAAGTTGAGCCGTCTTGTTGTGACACTCCTCACCCAGATGGTACGTTGAGCCGTCTTGTTGTGAGCCCTCCTCACCCAGATGGTAAGTTGAGCCGTCTTGTTGTGACACTCCTCACCCAGATGGTACGTTGAGCCGTCTTGTTGTGAGCCCTCCTCACCCAGATGGAAAGTTGAGCCGTCTTGTTGTGACACTCCTCACCCAGATTGAAAGTTGAGCCGTCTTGTTGTGACACTCCTCACCCAGATGGAAAGTTGAGCGGTCTTGTTGTGACACTCCTCACCCAGATGGTAAGTTGAGCCGTCTTGTTGTGACGCTCCTCACCCAGATGGTAAGTTGAGCCGTCTTGTTGTGACACTCCTCACCCAGATGGTAAGTTGAGCCGTCTTGTTGTGACACTCCTCACCCAGATGGTAAGTTGAGCCGTCTTGTTGTGACACTCCTCACCCAGATGGTAAGTTGAGCAGCACTCCTCACCCAGATGGTAAGTTGAGCAGCCCTCCTTACCCAGATGGTAAGTTGAGCCGTCTTGTTGTGACACTCCTCACCCAGATGGTAAGTTGAGCCGTCTTGTTGTGACACTCCTCACCCAGATGGTAAGTTGAGCCGTCTTGTTGTGACACTCCTCACCCAGATGGTAAGTTGAGCAGCACTCCTCACCCAGATGGTAAGTTGAGCCGTCTTGTTGTGACACTCCTCACCCAGATGGTAAGTTGAGCCGTCTTGTTGTGACACTCCTCACCCAGATGGTAAGTTGAGCCGTCTTGTTGTGACACTCCTCACCCAGATGGTAAGTTGAGCCGTCTTGTTGTGACACTCCTCACCCAGATGGTAAGTTGAGCCGTCTTGTTGTGACACTCAGGAGTCTGCAGAGGAGCAAGTAACTGAAGAAAAAGATCCACCTGGAGAATCTGGCTTGGCTCCCCCTTTACCACTGGCAAAAGCATTTGTACTCAGCAGTAAGGGGATAAAAGATAGAAATATTTGCCCTAGTGTCACAGGCTAAGGACCATCTTCAAGCATTAGCCCATTCCCTAATTTGGCTAGTTGAGTTAAATAGGCTGTCTTGCTTATCCCACAATTTGCAAAAATATTGTCGTGACCAGTGACTGAGTGAGTCGCAAGTACGGCCAACCTAGACTAGCCAGACAACAGCAAAAACAACCAGTATCAGTTGTCATCAGTTTAACAATTAGCATCTCATTCGTTGGTTATTCTTAGTTAGGGTTTGTAATGTATTTGGAGGAAGATCAGTAGTAATTTAGTAAAATGCCCAGTTACAGATTTAGACACATTAACACGATCCATATTTAATCAGTCTCAATGACTGAGACAATTCAGGTAAGACTTACCTTTACAATTAACCATTTTGTGCCACACCTTTTTGATAACTGTTTTGTTTATTGATAATTATTTGAGAACGACTGTAAGCCTGTTAGTAAGACTGTAAGCCATTTTGGAAGTATATTGTCAATATTATTCTGTATTCTGTGTGTGATTTGTGATCCTAAATACTCTTGCTGTGTTCGCGATGAAAATGTTACATGTGACCAATTAAAAATTAACACTAAGAATTAGAAACATATTTCGGTGTCAATAAATTTGTGAGACAGACTTTCTAAAGTTTGTACACGTTACGTTGTAGGCATGTGGTTGCTGTGAAATGAATAAATTATTTAACTTATCCCACCACAACAGTTTGCAATATTCCTTCTTGCTTCGATTATATAACAGTGTGGAACATTGTGAAGACAATAATCACCAGAACACACCCTCCGACCACCTCGCTCCCAGCATCCTCCTGTACTCACCACTTTTTCCTACATCGCCTGTAGTGAACGGACGTGTTTGCTTCCATTCCACATTTACAATTGGATTTGTTTGTCATTTCGGTTGGAATTGAATATCTTCCTATGCACATGTTTCTGCGGTACGGCTGGGGCGAGTCCAAATTTACTACCCGGGTACCCGCCCCCCATTACCCGACCCTACCCGGAGACCCACTCTAGGTCTCAGGAGATGTCTCTAAATGGCTGATTGGGAACTTTTTTAGCATAGCCCTGGCCAAACGTATTTAGATTCATGTATTACACAATCTGGTCATGCATACACTGAAGTTGACTTAAGTTACATCTTTATTCAACCATATGAAAAATCTGAAGGAATGGGTGCATATTCAGAAAGAAAAACAAACATTAATGACTTGTAGTGTAATTATAGATTTCTAGATAAGTTTAGTCATTAAACAATATATCACATGACTAACCATGGGTCCCGGTAGTCCTGTGGGTACTCGGGTCCTACTCAGTACCCACCCAACCCGGATACCCGAGTTACCTATCCCAGCCCTAATCCGCGGGTCCCTAGACATTTCTTTTCAGTAAATATATCATATAACGGCTGCTTACCTTACTCATACATGTTCTTTCCCTGCCATTGTTAAAAACCTTTCGCCACACGAAAGCTCCGTTTTGGTTTCCATTTCATGTGTTTTTACCTCCCTCGTTTTAAGTGAACGGTTGCGTTTCGTTTTATGTTTGTTATATTGTCCTTTCTTATTCTCTTTTTCTGTTTAAAACTTGAGATATTATGGACAATGTGGTCATTTCGGAGACAGTGTTGGTGTTGACGATGACCTTCTACGCCCTCTTCAAAAGTGCGTTGACTGCCATGGGAAGAATTCGGCTCATGATCCCCACGTAGGGGTCCCTGCCCTGACTGCTGGGTCAACTGCTTCTTGGACCAGCGATGCTCTGATTGTGCCCACTTATCCTCCCACCTTTTCTTACCTGGCTAAACTCAAAAAAAGGCTCACCAACAACTACAGCTCGAGACTTCAAACCCCTCTCGTAACCCTTGGCCATTGTTGTCCTTGTCTTGGGTCAGACAACCACTGGTGACCTCTCCTCAGGATGGTCATATTGACATGGAAGTCAATTCGGTTCTAAACTCACCACTCTGGTCTCTTTAGGGTACCCTTCCTACTTCAGTCGTCACCTGCAACGCCTTATCAGGCATCTCGGGCTGTTTGTTCTCCTCCTCGTCATTCAAGAACATGTTCATCATCTCCTGACAGGGTTCCCAGGCGTGTGTGATCTTCACCGAGGGCCGCCTCTTGCGCTTCAGCGCCTAGTGTTGCTACCTCTAAGGTTGAGGAGCAGCCACTCTCCACCTCTAAGGATCGGATCCTGTGGATCATGAATGTCCTTAAACTTAAGGATCCTGTCCCACTGCCTTCTGCGAAATGCTTCTTCAATCCCAAGATTACAATGCCATCTTACACAATCCCTGTTCATCATTTGGTCTCTGGGATTCTTGTGCTGTTGCAGCAGGCTTTGGATGAGGTCACCATTAAGGATTCACTGCCCAAACCCTGCCATCACGTCGTCCAGCTTTAAATAGCATGGGACTTTGTTTCCAACTTTGGCGTCTTCCCTTGATGCAGGCAATGCTAAGACATTGGGTCATTCCATGTCCTCACGCCTCAAGACAGATGATAGATCCCTCACCGTCCGTCGACTCTGACATTCATTTGTCCCTCCTGCCATTGTCGCTTATTACGACCTTCGTTCAGTGAATTGGCCTGCAGAAAACCTGTCGAGTGTTTACTTATCCTGCATTACTCCTTAATGCATTAACTGCTTTTTCTTGACAGAGAGAAAGAGCTGTGTGAAGATCCTGCTTGCAGAAGTTGTTTCAACTAGCTATGAGGCCAACCCTATCACACAGCAGCAGGGCTCTAACTGAAAGTGGCTATCAATGTTAAAAGCTGTGAAATTAATATTGCTATCACATAAAATCATGTTTAACACATTAATGTGTAATGTTTGGTATATAAGACACTTTGCCCAACCCCCCAAGTGGTACCAAAAACATATTGTGACCAAAGACAAGTTCTGTTTGTTCTTTCTTTCTTTTGAGTAATTGCATTACTACATATTGTGAGGGGAACTACAGTTCGAGAAACTCTTGTTGCAACGTAATTTCAGACCCAACGTTACCTGTAATCAGCCATAGTGGTGATGTATTACGGGACATGTGAAATTGACACACCCTGGGTTGAAGACAAAGTGGCAGTCTTGTTGAGTCCGTGTTCTGGCCTGCCCACTCAATTGCAAATGGGGATATGCAGTAGATCCAACCCTCTGTCCTACCGTGGGATACTTGCATACTGTTGGGTTAAAAAATATAGGGAATCAAAGTATTCCCCTTATTTATATACTTCACGAAGTCTGTTGTCCTTCCATCCTTCCATCTGTCTGTCACGTTTCGTTTCCGGAGCAGAACACAAAAACCATTAGAGATATCTTAACCAAACTTGGCACATAGATAGGTCTAGTGGTGAACTGGTCCCTTTTGATAGTTTGGGATTTTTTAAAAGATTATTTTTCAAGTTTCCCTGGCAACGACTTTGACTTAGACTAAAAATGGCTGTAGTCCTCGTTTCCGGAGCAGATCTTGAAAACCGTACAATATTTCTTCACCAAACTCGTCAGTGGTCAAGTGGTAAACTGGTGCCTTTGATGGTTTGGGATTTTTGAAAAACCTATTTTAGAAAACCGTACAATATTTCTTCACCAAACTCGTCAGTGTTCTAGTGGTAAACTGGTGCCTTTGATGGTTTGGGATTTTTGAAAAACCTATTTTAGAGTTTCCCTGGCAACGACTTTGACTTGGACTGAAAATGGTGGTAGTCCTCGTTTCGGGAGCGGATCTTGAAAACCGTAAATATTTCTGCCAAGCTTGGCATATAAATAGATCTAGTGGTTAACTGGTGTCTTTTGATCATTTGGGAGTTTGACGAATGTTTCCTTAGCAAGAGCATAACTTGGAAACCATTTACATATTCTACAAAAACATCTACGCAGGGTTGTCTGAGAACCATTACCATAATTACCTAATTGAGATGTATACCGGGTGACAAAGGAACTTGGACAAGGTATATGGTGAACTGTTGTGAAAACACATTTTACAAGTGGCACCTGAACCAGCCTACTTCCTCGCAGTGGGTATTGGTAACATGAACAGTGGCACCTGAACCAGCCTACTTCCTCGCAGTGGGTATTGGTAACATGAACAGTGGCACTTGAACCAGCCTACTTCCTCGCAGTGCATGCCGGTAACATGAACAGTGGCACTTGAACCAGCCTACTTCCTCGCAGTGGATACCAGTAACATGAACAATGGCACCTGAACCAGCCTACTTCCTCACAGTGCATGCCGGTAACATGAACAAGGGCACCCTGAACCAGCCTACTTCCTCACAGTGGATACCAGTAACATGAACAGTGGCACCTGAACCAGCCTACTTCCTCACAGTGGGTACCAGTAACATGAACAGTGGCACCTGAACCAGCCTACTTCCTCACAGTGCATGACGGTAACATGAACATTGACACCTAAACCAGCCTACTTCCTCGCAGTGGGTAGTGGTAACATGAACAGTGGCACTTGAACCAGCCTACTTTCTCACAGCCTACTTCCTCGCAGTGCATGACGGTAACATGAACAGTGGCACCTGAACCAGCCTACTTCCTCGCAGTGGGTAGTGGTAACATGAACAGGGGCACCCTGAACCAGCCTACTTCCTCACAGTGGGTAGTGGTAACATGAGCAGTGGCACCTGAACCAGCCTACTTCCTCACAGTGCATGCCGGTAACATGAACAGTGGCACCTGAACCAGCCTACTTCCTCACAGTGGGTACCAGTAACATGAACAGGGGCACCCTGAACCAGCCTACTTCCTCACAGTGGGTAGTGGTAACATGAACAGTGGCACTTGAACCAGCCTACTTCCTCGCAGTGAATGCCAGTAACATGAACATTGACACTTGAACCAGCCTACTTCCTCGCAGTGCATGACGGTAACATGAACAGTGGCACCTGAACCAGCCTACTTCCTCGCAGTGGGTAGTGGTAACATGAACAGGGGCACCCTGAACCAGCCTACTTCCTCACAGTGGGTAGTGGTAACATGAACAGTGGCACCTGAACCAGCCTACTTCCTCACAGTGCATGCCTGTAACATGAACAGTGGCACCTGAACCAGCCTACTTCCTCACAGTGGGTACCAGTAACATGAACAGGGGCACCCTGAACCAGCCTACTTCCTCACAGTGGGTAGTGGTAACATGAACAGTGGCACTTGAACCAGCCTACTTCCTCGCAGTGAATGCCAGTAACATGAACATTGACACTTGAACCAGCCTACTTCCTTGCAGTGCATGCCAGTAACATGAACATTGACACTTGAACCAGCCTACTTCCTCACAGTGCATGCCGGTAACATGAACAAGGGCACCCTGAACCAGCCTACTTCCTCACAGTGGGTACCAGTCACATGAACAGTGGCACCTGAACCAGCCTACTTCCTCACAGTGCAAGCCGGTAACATGAACAAGGGCACCCTGAACCAGCCTACTTCCTCGCAGTGCATGCCAGTAACATGAACAAGGGCACCCTGAACCAGCCTACTTCCTCACAGTGGGTAGTGGTAACATGAACAAGGGCACCCTGAACCAGCCTACTTCCTCACAGTGGGTACCAGTAACATGAACAAGGGCACCCTGAACCAGCCTACTTCCTCACAGTGGGTACCAGTAACATGAACAGGGGCACCCTGAACCAGCCTACTTCCTCACAGTGGGTACCAGTAACATGAACAGTGGCACCTGAACCAGCCTACTTCCTCACAGTGGGTACCAGTAACATGAACAGTGGCACTTGAACCAGCCTACTTCCTCACAGTGGGAAGTGGTAACATGAACAGTGGCACTTGAACCAGCCTACTTCCTCGCAGTGCATGCCAGTAACATGAACATTGACACTTGAACCAGCCTTCTTCCTCGCAGTGCATGCCTGTAACATGAACAAGGGCACCCTGAACCAGCCTACTTCCTCGCAGTGCATGCCGGTAACATGAACAAGGGCACCCTGAACCAGCCTACTTCCTCGCAGTGCATGCCAGTAACATGAACATTGACACTTGAACCAGCCTACTTCCTCGCAGTGCATGCCAGTAACATGAACAAGGGCACCCTGAACCAGCCTACTTCCTCACAGTGGGTACCAGTAACATGAACAGTGGCACCTGAACCAGCCTACTTCCTCGCAGTGCATGCCAGTAACATGAACATTGACACTTGAACCAGCCTACTTCCTCGCAGTGCATGCCTGTAACATAAACAAGGGCACCCTGAACCAGCCTACTTCCTCACAGTGGGTACCAGTAACATGAACAGTGGCACTTGAACCAGTCTACTTCCTCGCAGTGCATGCCGGTAACTTGAACATTGACACTTGAACCAGCCTACTTCCTCACAGTGGGTAGTGGTAACATGAACATTGACACCTGAACCAGCCTACTTCCTCACAGTGCATGCCGGTAACTTGAACATTGACACTTGAACCAGCCTACTTCCTCGCAGTGCATGCCAGTAACATGAACATTGACACTTGAACCAGCCTACTTCCTCGCAGTGCATGCCAGTAACATGAACAGTGGCACCTGAACCAGCCTACTTCCTCACAGTGGGTAGTGGTAACATGAACAGTGGCACTTGAACCAGTCTACTTCCTCGGAGTGCATGCCGGTAACTTGAAACATTGACACTTGAACCAGCCTACTTCCTCACAATGGGTAGTGGTAACATGAACATTGACACTTGAACCAGCCTACTTCCTCACAGTGGGTATTGGTAACATGAACATTGACACCTGAACCAGCCTACTTCCTCGCAGTGCATGCCGGTAACATGAACATTGACACTTGAACCAGCCTACTTCCTCGCAGTGCATGCCAGTAACATGAACATTGACACTTGAACCAGCCTACTTCCTCGCAGTTCATGCCAGTAACATGAACATGGGCACCCTGAACCAGCCTACTTCCTCACAGTGGGTAGTGGTAACATGAACAGTGGCACCTGAACCAGCCTACTTCCTCGCAGTGCATGCCTGTAACATGAACATGGGCACCCTGAACCAGCCTACTTCCTCACAGTGGGTACCAGTAACATGAACAGTGGCACCTGAACCAGCCTAATCCTCACAGTGGGTAGTGGTAACATGAACAGTGGCACTTGAACCAGCCTACTTCCTTGCAGTGCATGCCAGTAACATGAACATTGACACTTGAACCAGCCTACTTCCTCGCAGTGCATGCCTGTAACATAAACAAGGGCACCCTGAACCAGCCTACTTCCTCACAGTGGGTACCAGTAACATGAACAGTGGCACCTGAACCAGCCTACTTCCTCACAGTGGGTAGTGGTAACATGAACAGTGGCACTTGAACCAGCCTACTTCCTCGCAGTGCATGCCAGTAACATGAACATTGACACTTGAACCAGCCTACTTCCTCGCAGTGCATGCCTGTAACATGAACAAGGGCACCCTGAACCAGCCTACTTCCTCGCAGTGCATGCCGGTAACATGAACAAGGGCACCCTGAACCAGCCAACTTCCTCGCAGTGCATGCCAGTAACATGAACATTGACACTTGAACCAGCCTACTTCCTCACAGTGGGTACCAGTAACATGAACAGTGGCACTTGAACCAGTCTACTTCCTCGCAGTGCATGCCGGTAACTTGAACATTGACACTTGAACCAGCCTACTTCCTCGCAGTGGATGCCAGTAACATGAACAAGGGCACCCTGAACCAGCCTACTTCCTCACAGTGGGTACCAGTAACATGAACAGTGGCACTTGAACCAGCCTACTTCCTCGCAGTGCATGCCAGTAACATGAACATTGACACTTGAACCAGCCTACTTCCTCGCAGTGCATGCCTGTAACATGAACAAGGGCACCCTGAACCAGCCTACTTCCTCGCAGTGCATGCCGGTAACATGAACAAGGGCACCCTGAACCAGCCAACTTCCTCGCAGTGCATGCCAGTAACATGAACATTGACACTTGAACCAGCCTACTTCCTCACAGTGGGTACCAGTAACATGAACAGTGGCACTTGAACCAGTCTACTTCCTCGCAGTGCATGCCGGTAACTTGAACATTGACACTTGAACCAGCCTACTTCCTCACAGTGGGTAGTGGTAACATGAACATTGACACCTGAACCAGCCTACTTCCTCACAGTGCATGCCGGTAACTTGAACATTGACACTTGAACCAGCCTACTTCCTCGCAGTGCATGCCAGTAACATGAACATTGACACTTGAACCAGCCTACTTCCTCGCAGTGCATGCCAGTAACATGAACAGTGGCACCTGAACCAGCCTGCTTCCTCACAGTGGGTAGTGGTAACATGAACAGTGGCACTTGAACCAGTCTACTTCCTCGGAGTGCATGCCGGTAACTTGAAACATTGACACTTGAACCAGCCTACATCCTCACAATGGGTAGTGGTAACATGAACATTGACACTTGAACCAGCCTACTTCCTCACAGTGGGTATTGGTAACATGAACATTGACACCTGAACCAGCCTACTTCCTCGCAGTGCATGCCGATAACATGAACATTGACACTTGAACCAGCCTACTTCCTCGCAGTGCATGCCAGTAACATGAACATTGACACTTGAACCAGCCTACTTCCTCGCAGTTCATGCCAGTAACATGAACAGGGGCACCCTGAACCAGCCTACTTCCTCACAGTGGGTAGTGGTAACATGAACAGTGGCACCTGAACCAGCCTACTTCCTCGCAGTGCATGCCTGTAACATGAACATGGGCACCCTGAACCAGCCTACTTCCTCACAGTGGGTACCAGTAACATGAACAGTGGCACCTGAACCAGCCTAATCCTCACAGTGGGTAGTGGTAACATGAACAGTGGCACTTGAACCAGCCTACTTCCTCGCAGTGCATGCCAGTAACATGAACATTGACACTTGAACCAGCCTACTTCCTCGCAGTGCATGCCTGTAACATAAACAAGGGCACCCTGAACCAGCCTACTTCCTCACAGTGGGTACCAGTAACATGAACAGTGGCACCTGAACCAGCCTACTTCCTCACAGTGGGTAGTGGTAACATGAACAGTGGCACTTGAACCAGCCTACTTCCTCGCAGTGCATGCCAGTAACATGAACATTGACACTTGAACCAGCCTACTTCCTCGCAGTGCATGCCTGTAACATGAACAAGGGCACCCTGAACCAGCCTACTTCCTCGCAGTGCATGCCAGTAACATGAACATTGACACTTGAACCAGCCTACTTCCTCGCAGTGCATGCCAGTAACATGAACATTGACACTTGAACCAGCCTACTTCCTCGCAGTGGATGCCAGTAACATGAACAAGGGCACCCTGAACCAGCCTACTTCCTCACAGTGGGTACCAGTAACATGAACAGTGGCACTTGAACCAGCCTGCTTCCTCACAGTGGGTACCAGTAACATGAACAGTGGCACCTGAACCAGCCTACTTCCTCGCAGTGCATGCCAGTAACATGAACATTGACACTTGAACCAGCCTACTTCCTCGCAGTGCATGCCTGTAACATAAACAAGGGCACCCTGAACCAGCCTACTTCCTCACAGTGGGTACCAGTAACATGAACAGTGGCACTTGAACCAGTCTACTTCCTCGCAGTGCATGCCGGTAACTTGAACATTGACACTTGAACCAGCCTACTTCCTCACAGTGGGTAGTGGTAACATGAACATTGACACCTGAACCAGCCTACTTCCTCACAGTGCATGCCGGTAACTTGAACATTGACACTTGAACCAGCCTACTTCCTCGCAGTGCATGCCAGTAACATGAACATTGACACTTGAACCAGCCTACTTCCTCGCAGTGCATGCCAGTAACATGAACAGTGGCACCTGAACCAGCCTGCTTCCTCACAGTGGATAGTGGTAACATGAACAGTGGCACTTGAACCAGTCTACTTCCTCGGAGTGCATGCCGGTAACTTGAAACATTGACACTTGAACCAGCCTACTTCCTCACAATGGGTAGTGGTAACATGAACATTGACACTTGAACCAGCCTACTTCCTCACAGTGGGTATTGGTAACATGAACATTGACACCTGAACCAGCCTACTTCCTCGCAGTGCATGCCGGTAACATGAACATTGACACTTGAACCAGCCTACTTCCTCGCAGTGCATGCCAGTAACATGAACATTGACACTTGAACCAGCCTACTTCCTCGCAGTTCATGCCAGTAACATGAACAGGGGCACCCTGAACCAGCCTACTTCCTCACAGTGGGTAGTGGTAACATGAACAGTGGCACCTGAACCAGCCTACTTCCTCGCAGTGCATGCCTGTAACATGAACATGGGCACCCTGAACCAGCCTACTTCCTCACAGTGGGTACCAGTAACATGAACAGTGGCACCTGAACCAGCCTAATCCTCACAGTGGGTAGTGGTAACATGAACAGTGGCACTTGAACCAGCCTACTTCCTCGCAGTGCATGCCAGTAACATGAACATTGACACTTGAACCAGCCTAC
>NW_025964199.1:0-24948 GCF_023055435.1 Haliotis rufescens | reverse complement strand
TGCCCCAAATGACCTAAGGAGTCGACCAGCCAAGTCTGAGACTCCTACCATGATATGACCTTTTTGGTCAAAAATGCTGTAAAAAGGCTATAAGTCTATCACCTAGCACTCCAATGACACCAAAAATTCAAAATTCTCGCAGCGCATTGAAACTTTGCATGCGGGTAGACCTTGACCTGGAGGTCACGTTTTCACCGTCCTTGACCCCCGCTCACCCCTGGGAGTGGAGCTATGGGCGATCAAAGACGATCTCAACATTGGCTCCAAAGTGAAAAATGTTCAGTTCAGTATGCCCCAAATGACCTAAGGAGTCGACCAGCCAAGTCTGAGACTCCTACCATGATATGACCTTTTTGGTCAAAAATGCTGTAAAAAGGCTATAAGTCTATCACCTAGCACTCCAATGACACCAAAAATTCAAAATTCTCGCAGCGCATTGAAACTTTGCATGCGGGTAGACCTTGACCTGGAGGTCACGTTTTCACCGTCCTTGACCCCCGCTCACCCCTGGGAGTGGAGCTATGGGCGATCAAAGACGATCTCAACATTGGCTCCAAAGTGAAAAATGTTCAGTTCAGTATGCCCCAAATGACCTAAGGAGTCGACCAGCCAAGTCTGAGACTCCTACCATGATATGACCTTTTTGGTCAAAAATGCTGTAAAAAGGCTATAAGTCTATCACCTAGCACTCCAATGACACCAAAAATTCAAAATTCTCGCAGCGCATTGAAACTTTGCATGCGGGTAGACCTTGACCTGGAGGTCACGTTTTCACCGTCCTTGACCCCCGCTCACCCCTGGGAGTGGAGCTATGGGCGATCAAAGACGATCTCAACATTGGCTCCAAAGTGAAAAATGTTCAGTTCAGTATGCCCCAAATGACCTAAGGAGTCGACCAGCCAAGTCTGAGACTCCTACCATGATATGACCTTTTTGGTCAAAAATGCTGTAAAAAGGCTATAAGTCTATCACCTAGCACTCCAATGACACCAAAAATTCAAAATTCTCGCAGCGCATTGAAACTTTGCATGCGGGTAGACCTTGACCTGGAGGTCACGTTTTCACCGTCCTTGACCCCCGCTCACCCCTGGGAGTGGAGCTATGGGCGATCAAAGACGATCTCAACATTGGCTCCAAAGTGAAAAATGTTCAGTTCAGTATGCCCCAAATGACCTAAGGAGTCGACCAGCCAAGTCTGAGACTCCTACCATGATATGACCTTTTTGGTCAAAAATGCTGTAAAAAGGCTATAAGTCTATCACCTAGCACTCCAATGACACCAAAAATTCAAAATTCTCGCAGCGCATTGAAACTTTGCATGCGGGTAGACCTTGACCTGGAGGTCACGTTTTCACCGTCCTTGACCCCCGCTCACCCCTGGGAGTGGAGCTATGGGCGATCAAAGACGATCTCAACATTGGCTCCAAAGTGAAAAATGTTCAGTTCAGTATGCCCCAAATGACCTAAGGAGTCGACCAGCCAAGTCTGAGACTCCTACCATGATATGACCTTTTTGGTCAAAAATGCTGTAAAAAGGCTATAAGTCTATCACCTAGCACTCCAATGACACCAAAAATTCAAAATTCTCGCAGCGCATTGAAACTTTGCATGCGGGTAGACCTTGACCTGGAGGTCACGTTTTCACCGTCCTTGACCCCCGCTCACCCCTGGGAGTGGAGCTATGGGCGATCAAAGACGATCTCAACATTGGCTCCAAAGTGAAAAATGTTCAGTTCAGTATGCCCCAAATGACCTAAGGAGTCGACCAGCCAAGTCTGAGACTCCTACCATGATATGACCTTTTTGGTCAAAAATGCTGTAAAAAGGCTATAAGTCTATCACCTAGCACTCCAATGACACCAAAAATTCAAAATTCTCGCAGCGCATTGAAACTTTGCATGCGGGTAGACCTTGACCTGGAGGTCACGTTTTCACCGTCCTTGACCCCCGCTCACCCCTGGGAGTGGAGCTATGGGCGATCAAAGACGATCTCAACATTGGCTCCAAAGTGAAAAATGTTCAGTTCAGTATGCCCCAAATGACCTAAGGAGTCGACCAGCCAAGTCTGAGACTCCTACCATGATATGACCTTTTTGGTCAAAAATGCTGTAAAAAGGCTATAAGTCTATCACCTAGCACTCCAATGACACCAAAAATTCAAAATTCTCGCAGCGCATTGAAACTTTGCATGCGGGTAGACCTTGACCTGGAGGTCACGTTTTCACCGTCCTTGACCCCCGCTCACCCCTGGGAGTGGAGCTATGGGCGATCAAAGACGATCTCAACATTGGCTCCAAAGTGAAAAATGTTCAGTTCAGTATGCCCCAAATGACCTAAGGAGTCGACCAGCCAAGTCTGAGACTCCTACCATGATATGACCTTTTTGGTCAAAAATGCTGTAAAAAGGCTATAAGTCTATCACCTAGCACTCCAATGACACCAAAAATTCAAAATTCTCGCAGCGCATTGAAACTTTGCATGCGGGTAGACCTTGACCTGGAGGTCACGTTTTCACCGTCCTTGACCCCCGCTCACCCCTGGGAGTGGAGCTATGGGCGATCAAAGACGATCTCAACATTGGCTCCAAAGTGAAAAATGTTCAGTTCAGTATGCCCCAAATGACCTAAGGAGTCGACCAGCCAAGTCTGAGACTCCTACCATGATATGACCTTTTTGGTCAAAAATGCTGTAAAAAGGCTATAAGTCTATCACCTAGCACTCCAATGACACCAAAAATTCAAAATTCTCGCAGCGCATTGAAACTTTGCATGCGGGTAGACCTTGACCTGGAGGTCACGTTTTCACCGTCCTTGACCCCCGCTCACCCCTGGGAGTGGAGCTATGGGCGATCAAAGACGATCTCAACATTGGCTCCAAAGTGAAAAATGTTCAGTTCAGTATGCCCCAAATGACCTAAGGAGTCGACCAGCCAAGTCTGAGACTCCTACCATGATATGACCTTTTTGGTCAAAAATGCTGTAAAAAGGCTATAAGTCTATCACCTAGCACTCCAATGACACCAAAAATTCAAAATTCTCGCAGCGCATTGAAACTTTGCATGCGGGTAGACCTTGACCTGGAGGTCACGTTTTCACCGTCCTTGACCCCCGCTCACCCCTGGGAGTGGAGCTATGGGCGATCAAAGACGATCTCAACATTGGCTCCAAAGTGAAAAATGTTCAGTTCAGTATGCCCCAAATGACCTAAGGAGTCGACCAGCCAAGTCTGAGACTCCTACCATGATATGACCTTTTTGGTCAAAAATGCTGTAAAAAGGCTATAAGTCTATCACCTAGCACTCCAATGACACCAAAAATTCAAAATTCTCGCAGCGCATTGAAACTTTGCATGCGGGTAGACCTTGACCTGGAGGTCACGTTTTCACCGTCCTTGACCCCCGCTCACCCCTGGGAGTGGAGCTATGGGCGATCAAAGACGATCTCAACATTGGCTCCAAAGTGAAAAATGTTCAGTTCAGTATGCCCCAAATGACCTAAGGAGTCGACCAGCCAAGTCTGAGACTCCTACCATGATATGACCTTTTTGGTCAAAAATGCTGTAAAAAGGCTATAAGTCTATCACCTAGCACTCCAATGACACCAAAAATTCAAAATTCTCGCAGCGCATTGAAACTTTGCATGCGGGTAGACCTTGACCTGGAGGTCACGTTTTCACCGTCCTTGACCCCCGCTCACCCCTGGGAGTGGAGCTATGGGCGATCAAAGACGATCTCAACATTGGCTCCAAAGTGAAAAATGTTCAGTTCAGTATGCCCCAAATGACCTAAGGAGTCGACCAGCCAAGTCTGAGACTCCTACCATGATATGACCTTTTTGGTCAAAAATGCTGTAAAAAGGCTATAAGTCTATCACCTAGCACTCCAATGACACCAAAAATTCAAAATTCTCGCAGCGCATTGAAACTTTGCATGCGGGTAGACCTTGACCTGGAGGTCACGTTTTCACCGTCCTTGACCCCCGCTCACCCCTGGGAGTGGAGCTATGGGCGATCAAAGACGATCTCAACATTGGCTCCAAAGTGAAAAATGTTCAGTTCAGTATGCCCCAAATGACCTAAGGAGTCGACCAGCCAAGTCTGAGACTCCTACCATGATATGACCTTTTTGGTCAAAAATGCTGTAAAAAGGCTATAAGTCTATCACCTAGCACTCCAATGACACCAAAAATTCAAAATTCTCGCAGCGCATTGAAACTTTGCATGCGGGTAGACCTTGACCTGGAGGTCACGTTTTCACCGTCCTTGACCCCCGCTCACCCCTGGGAGTGGAGCTATGGGCGATCAAAGACGATCTCAACATTGGCTCCAAAGTGAAAAATGTTCAGTTCAGTATGCCCCAAATGACCTAAGGAGTCGACCAGCCAAGTCTGAGACTCCTACCATGATATGACCTTTTTGGTCAAAAATGCTGTAAAAAGGCTATAAGTCTATCACCTAGCACTCCAATGACACCAAAAATTCAAAATTCTCGCAGCGCATTGAAACTTTGCATGCGGGTAGACCTTGACCTGGAGGTCACGTTTTCACCGTCCTTGACCCCCGCTCACCCCTGGGAGTGGAGCTATGGGCGATCAAAGACGATCTCAACATTGGCTCCAAAGTGAAAAATGTTCAGTTCAGTATGCCCCAAATGACCTAAGGAGTCGACCAGCCAAGTCTGAGACTCCTACCATGATATGACCTTTTTGGTCAAAAATGCTGTAAAAAGGCTATAAGTCTATCACCTAGCACTCCAATGACACCAAAAATTCAAAATTCTCGCAGCGCATTGAAACTTTGCATGCGGGTAGACCTTGACCTGGAGGTCACGTTTTCACCGTCCTTGACCCCCGCTCACCCCTGGGAGTGGAGCTATGGGCGATCAAAGACGATCTCAACATTGGCTCCAAAGTGAAAAATGTTCAGTTCAGTATGCCCCAAATGACCTAAGGAGTCGACCAGCCAAGTCTGAGACTCCTACCATGATATGACCTTTTTGGTCAAAAATGCTGTAAAAAGGCTATAAGTCTATCACCTAGCACTCCAATGACACCAAAAATTCAAAATTCTCGCAGCGCATTGAAACTTTGCATGCGGGTAGACCTTGACCTGGAGGTCACGTTTTCACCGTCCTTGACCCCCGCTCACCCCTGGGAGTGGAGCTATGGGCGATCAAAGACGATCTCAACATTGGCTCCAAAGTGAAAAATGTTCAGTTCAGTATGCCCCAAATGACCTAAGGAGTCGACCAGCCAAGTCTGAGACTCCTACCATGATATGACCTTTTTGGTCAAAAATGCTGTAAAAAGGCTATAAGTCTATCACCTAGCACTCCAATGACACCAAAAATTCAAAATTCTCGCAGCGCATTGAAACTTTGCATGCGGGTAGACCTTGACCTGGAGGTCACGTTTTCACCGTCCTTGACCCCCGCTCACCCCTGGGAGTGGAGCTATGGGCGATCAAAGACGATCTCAACATTGGCTCCAAAGTGAAAAATGTTCAGTTCAGTATGCCCCAAATGACCTAAGGAGTCGACCAGCCAAGTCTGAGACTCCTACCATGATATGACCTTTTTGGTCAAAAATGCTGTAAAAAGGCTATAAGTCTATCACCTAGCACTCCAATGACACCAAAAATTCAAAATTCTCGCAGCGCATTGAAACTTTGCATGCGGGTAGACCTTGACCTGGAGGTCACGTTTTCACCGTCCTTGACCCCCGCTCACCCCTGGGAGTGGAGCTATGGGCGATCAAAGACGATCTCAACATTGGCTCCAAAGTGAAAAATGTTCAGTTCAGTATGCCCCAAATGACCTAAGGAGTCGACCAGCCAAGTCTGAGACTCCTACCATGATATGACCTTTTTGGTCAAAAATGCTGTAAAAAGGCTATAAGTCTATCACCTAGCACTCCAATGACACCAAAAATTCAAAATTCTCGCAGCGCATTGAAACTTTGCATGCGGGTAGACCTTGACCTGGAGGTCACGTTTTCACCGTCCTTGACCCCCGCTCACCCCTGGGAGTGGAGCTATGGGCGATCAAAGACGATCTCAACATTGGCTCCAAAGTGAAAAATGTTCAGTTCAGTATGCCCCAAATGACCTAAGGAGTCGACCAGCCAAGTCTGAGACTCCTACCATGATATGACCTTTTTGGTCAAAAATGCTGTAAAAAGGCTATAAGTCTATCACCTAGCACTCCAATGACACCAAAAATTCAAAATTCTCGCAGCGCATTGAAACTTTGCATGCGGGTAGACCTTGACCTGGAGGTCACGTTTTCACCGTCCTTGACCCCCGCTCACCCCTGGGAGTGGAGCTATGGGCGATCAAAGACGATCTCAACATTGGCTCCAAAGTGAAAAATGTTCAGTTCAGTATGCCCCAAATGACCTAAGGAGTCGACCAGCCAAGTCTGAGACTCCTACCATGATATGACCTTTTTGGTCAAAAATGCTGTAAAAAGGCTATAAGTCTATCACCTAGCACTCCAATGACACCAAAAATTCAAAATTCTCGCAGCGCATTGAAACTTTGCATGCGGGTAGACCTTGACCTGGAGGTCACGTTTTCACCGTCCTTGACCCCCGCTCACCCCTGGGAGTGGAGCTATGGGCGATCAAAGACGATCTCAACATTGGCTCCAAAGTGAAAAATGTTCAGTTCAGTATGCCCCAAATGACCTAAGGAGTCGACCAGCCAAGTCTGAGACTCCTACCATGATATGACCTTTTTGGTCAAAAATGCTGTAAAAAGGCTATAAGTCTATCACCTAGCACTCCAATGACACCAAAAATTCAAAATTCTCGCAGCGCATTGAAACTTTGCATGCGGGTAGACCTTGACCTGGAGGTCACGTTTTCACCGTCCTTGACCCCCGCTCACCCCTGGGAGTGGAGCTATGGGCGATCAAAGACGATCTCAACATTGGCTCCAAAGTGAAAAATGTTCAGTTCAGTATGCCCCAAATGACCTAAGGAGTCGACCAGCCAAGTCTGAGACTCCTACCATGATATGACCTTTTTGGTCAAAAATGCTGTAAAAAGGCTATAAGTCTATCACCTAGCACTCCAATGACACCAAAAATTCAAAATTCTCGCAGCGCATTGAAACTTTGCATGCGGGTAGACCTTGACCTGGAGGTCACGTTTTCACCGTCCTTGACCCCCGCTCACCCCTGGGAGTGGAGCTATGGGCGATCAAAGACGATCTCAACATTGGCTCCAAAGTGAAAAATGTTCAGTTCAGTATGCCCCAAATGACCTAAGGAGTCGACCAGCCAAGTCTGAGACTCCTACCATGATATGACCTTTTTGGTCAAAAATGCTGTAAAAAGGCTATAAGTCTATCACCTAGCACTCCAATGACACCAAAAATTCAAAATTCTCGCAGCGCATTGAAACTTTGCATGCGGGTAGACCTTGACCTGGAGGTCACGTTTTCACCGTCCTTGACCCCCGCTCACCCCTGGGAGTGGAGCTATGGGCGATCAAAGACGATCTCAACATTGGCTCCAAAGTGAAAAATGTTCAGTTCAGTATGCCCCAAATGACCTAAGGAGTCGACCAGCCAAGTCTGAGACTCCTACCATGATATGACCTTTTTGGTCAAAAATGCTGTAAAAAGGCTATAAGTCTATCACCTAGCACTCCAATGACACCAAAAATTCAAAATTCTCGCAGCGCATTGAAACTTTGCATGCGGGTAGACCTTGACCTGGAGGTCACGTTTTCACCGTCCTTGACCCCCGCTCACCCCTGGGAGTGGAGCTATGGGCGATCAAAGACGATCTCAACATTGGCTCCAAAGTGAAAAATGTTCAGTTCAGTATGCCCCAAATGACCTAAGGAGTCGACCAGCCAAGTCTGAGACTCCTACCATGATATGACCTTTTTGGTCAAAAATGCTGTAAAAAGGCTATAAGTCTATCACCTAGCACTCCAATGACACCAAAAATTCAAAATTCTCGCAGCGCATTGAAACTTTGCATGCGGGTAGACCTTGACCTGGAGGTCACGTTTTCACCGTCCTTGACCCCCGCTCACCCCTGGGAGTGGAGCTATGGGCGATCAAAGACGATCTCAACATTGGCTCCAAAGTGAAAAATGTTCAGTTCAGTATGCCCCAAATGACCTAAGGAGTCGACCAGCCAAGTCTGAGACTCCTACCATGATATGACCTTTTTGGTCAAAAATGCTGTAAAAAGGCTATAAGTCTATCACCTAGCACTCCAATGACACCAAAAATTCAAAATTCTCGCAGCGCATTGAAACTTTGCATGCGGGTAGACCTTGACCTGGAGGTCACGTTTTCACCGTCCTTGACCCCCGCTCACCCCTGGGAGTGGAGCTATGGGCGATCAAAGACGATCTCAACATTGGCTCCAAAGTGAAAAATGTTCAGTTCAGTATGCCCCAAATGACCTAAGGAGTCGACCAGCCAAGTCTGAGACTCCTACCATGATATGACCTTTTTGGTCAAAAATGCTGTAAAAAGGCTATAAGTCTATCACCTAGCACTCCAATGACACCAAAAATTCAAAATTCTCGCAGCGCATTGAAACTTTGCATGCGGGTAGACCTTGACCTGGAGGTCACGTTTTCACCGTCCTTGACCCCCGCTCACCCCTGGGAGTGGAGCTATGGGCGATCAAAGACGATCTCAACATTGGCTCCAAAGTGAAAAATGTTCAGTTCAGTATGCCCCAAATGACCTAAGGAGTCGACCAGCCAAGTCTGAGACTCCTACCATGATATGACCTTTTTGGTCAAAAATGCTGTAAAAAGGCTATAAGTCTATCACCTAGCACTCCAATGACACCAAAAATTCAAAATTCTCGCAGCGCATTGAAACTTTGCATGCGGGTAGACCTTGACCTGGAGGTCACGTTTTCACCGTCCTTGACCCCCGCTCACCCCTGGGAGTGGAGCTATGGGCGATCAAAGACGATCTCAACATTGGCTCCAAAGTGAAAAATGTTCAGTTCAGTATGCCCCAAATGACCTAAGGAGTCGACCAGCCAAGTCTGAGACTCCTACCATGATATGACCTTTTTGGTCAAAAATGCTGTAAAAAGGCTATAAGTCTATCACCTAGCACTCCAATGACACCAAAATTAATCAAAATTCTCGCAGCGCATTGAAACTTTGCATGCGGGTAGACCTTGACCTGGAGGTCACGTTTTCACCGTCCTTGACCCCCGCTCACCCCTGGGAGTGGAGCTATGGGCGATCAAAGACGATCTCAACATTGGCTCCAAAGTGAAAAATGTTCAGTTCAGTATGCCCCAAATGACCTAAGGAGTCGACCAGCCAAGTCTGAGACTCCTACCATGATATGACCTTTTTGGTCAAAAATGCTGTAAAAAGGCTATAAGTCTATCACCTAGCACTCCAATGACACCAAAAATTCAAAATTCTCGCAGCGCATTGAAACTTTGCATGCGGGTAGACCTTGACCTGGAGGTCACGTTTTCACCGTCCTTGACCCCCGCTCACCCCTGGGAGTGGAGCTATGGGCGATCAAAGACGATCTCAACATTGGCTCCAAAGTGAAAAATGTTCAGTTCAGTATGCCCCAAATGACCTAAGGAGTCGACCAGCCAAGTCTGAGACTCCTACCATGATATGACCTTTTTGGTCAAAAATGCTGTAAAAAGGCTATAAGTCTATCACCTAGCACTCCAATGACACCAAAAATTCAAAATTCTCGCAGCGCATTGAAACTTTGCATGCGGGTAGACCTTGACCTGGAGGTCACGTTTTCACCGTCCTTGACCCCCGCTCACCCCTGGGAGTGGAGCTATGGGCGATCAAAGACGATCTCAACATTGGCTCCAAAGTGAAAAATGTTCAGTTCAGTATGCCCCAAATGACCTAAGGAGTCGACCAGCCAAGTCTGAGACTCCTACCATGATATGACCTTTTTGGTCAAAAATGCTGTAAAAAGGCTATAAGTCTATCACCTAGCACTCCAATGACACCAAAAATTCAAAATTCTCGCAGCGCATTGAAACTTTGCATGCGGGTAGACCTTGACCTGGAGGTCACGTTTTCACCGTCCTTGACCCCCGCTCACCCCTGGGAGTGGAGCTATGGGCGATCAAAGACGATCTCAACATTGGCTCCAAAGTGAAAAATGTTCAGTTCAGTATGCCCCAAATGACCTAAGGAGTCGACCAGCCAAGTCTGAGACTCCTACCATGATATGACCTTTTTGGTCAAAAATGCTGTAAAAAGGCTATAAGTCTATCACCTAGCACTCCAATGACACCAAAAATTCAAAATTCTCGCAGCGCATTGAAACTTTGCATGCGGGTAGACCTTGACCTGGAGGTCACGTTTTCACCGTCCTTGACCCCCGCTCACCCCTGGGAGTGGAGCTATGGGCGATCAAAGACGATCTCAACATTGGCTCCAAAGTGAAAAATGTTCAGTTCAGTATGCCCCAAATGACCTAAGGAGTCGACCAGCCAAGTCTGAGACTCCTACCATGATATGACCTTTTTGGTCAAAAATGCTGTAAAAAGGCTATAAGTCTATCACCTAGCACTCCAATGACACCAAAAATTCAAAATTCTCGCAGCGCATTGAAACTTTGCATGCGGGTAGACCTTGACCTGGAGGTCACGTTTTCACCGTCCTTGACCCCCGCTCACCCCTGGGAGTGGAGCTATGGGCGATCAAAGACGATCTCAACATTGGCTCCAAAGTGAAAAATGTTCAGTTCAGTATGCCCCAAATGACCTAAGGAGTCGACCAGCCAAGTCTGAGACTCCTACCATGATATGACCTTTTTGGTCAAAAATGCTGTAAAAAGGCTATAAGTCTATCACCTAGCACTCCAATGACACCAAAAATTCAAAATTCTCGCAGCGCATTGAAACTTTGCATGCGGGTAGACCTTGACCTGGAGGTCACGTTTTCACCGTCCTTGACCCCCGCTCACCCCTGGGAGTGGAGCTATGGGCGATCAAAGACGATCTCAACATTGGCTCCAAAGTGAAAAATGTTCAGTTCAGTATGCCCCAAATGACCTAAGGAGTCGACCAGCCAAGTCTGAGACTCCTACCATGATATGACCTTTTTGGTCAAAAATGCTGTAAAAAGGCTATAAGTCTATCACCTAGCACTCCAATGACACCAAAAATTCAAAATTCTCGCAGCGCATTGAAACTTTGCATGCGGGTAGACCTTGACCTGGAGGTCACGTTTTCACCGTCCTTGACCCCCGCTCACCCCTGGGAGTGGAGCTATGGGCGATCAAAGACGATCTCAACATTGGCTCCAAAGTGAAAAATGTTCAGTTCAGTATGCCCCAAATGACCTAAGGAGTCGACCAGCCAAGTCTGAGACTCCTACCATGATATGACCTTTTTGGTCAAAAATGCTGTAAAAAGGCTATAAGTCTATCACCTAGCACTCCAATGACACCAAAAATTCAAAATTCTCGCAGCGCATTGAAACTTTGCATGCGGGTAGACCTTGACCTGGAGGTCACGTTTTCACCGTCCTTGACCCCCGCTCACCCCTGGGAGTGGAGCTATGGGCGATCAAAGACGATCTCAACATTGGCTCCAAAGTGAAAAATGTTCAGTTCAGTATGCCCCAAATGACCTAAGGAGTCGACCAGCCAAGTCTGAGACTCCTACCATGATATGACCTTTTTGGTCAAAAATGCTGTAAAAAGGCTATAAGTCTATCACCTAGCACTCCAATGACACCAAAAATTCAAAATTCTCGCAGCGCATTGAAACTTTGCATGCGGGTAGACCTTGACCTGGAGGTCACGTTTTCACCGTCCTTGACCCCCGCTCACCCCTGGGAGTGGAGCTATGGGCGATCAAAGACGATCTCAACATTGGCTCCAAAGTGAAAAATGTTCAGTTCAGTATGCCCCAAATGACCTAAGGAGTCGACCAGCCAAGTCTGAGACTCCTACCATGATATGACCTTTTTGGTCAAAAATGCTGTAAAAAGGCTATAAGTCTATCACCTAGCACTCCAATGACACCAAAAATTCAAAATTCTCGCAGCGCATTGAAACTTTGCATGCGGGTAGACCTTGACCTGGAGGTCACGTTTTCACCGTCCTTGACCCCCGCTCACCCCTGGGAGTGGAGCTATGGGCGATCAAAGACGATCTCAACATTGGCTCCAAAGTGAAAAATGTTCAGTTCAGTATGCCCCAAATGACCTAAGGAGTCGACCAGCCAAGTCTGAGACTCCTACCATGATATGACCTTTTTGGTCAAAAATGCTGTAAAAAGGCTATAAGTCTATCACCTAGCACTCCAATGACACCAAAAATTCAAAATTCTCGCAGCGCATTGAAACTTTGCATGCGGGTAGACCTTGACCTGGAGGTCACGTTTTCACCGTCCTTGACCCCCGCTCACCCCTGGGAGTGGAGCTATGGGCGATCAAAGACGATCTCAACATTGGCTCCAAAGTGAAAAATGTTCAGTTCAGTATGCCCCAAATGACCTAAGGAGTCGACCAGCCAAGTCTGAGACTCCTACCATGATATGACCTTTTTGGTCAAAAATGCTGTAAAAAGGCTATAAGTCTATCACCTAGCACTCCAATGACACCAAAAATTCAAAATTCTCGCAGCGCATTGAAACTTTGCATGCGGGTAGACCTTGACCTGGAGGTCACGTTTTCACCGTCCTTGACCCCCGCTCACCCCTGGGAGTGGAGCTATGGGCGATCAAAGACGATCTCAACATTGGCTCCAAAGTGAAAAATGTTCAGTTCAGTATGCCCCAAATGACCTAAGGAGTCGACCAGCCAAGTCTGAGACTCCTACCATGATATGACCTTTTTGGTCAAAAATGCTGTAAAAAGGCTATAAGTCTATCACCTAGCACTCCAATGACACCAAAAATTCAAAATTCTCGCAGCGCATTGAAACTTTGCATGCGGGTAGACCTTGACCTGGAGGTCACGTTTTCACCGTCCTTGACCCCCGCTCACCCCTGGGAGTGGAGCTATGGGCGATCAAAGACGATCTCAACATTGGCTCCAAAGTGAAAAATGTTCAGTTCAGTATGCCCCAAATGACCTAAGGAGTCGACCAGCCAAGTCTGAGACTCCTACCATGATATGACCTTTTTGGTCAAAAATGCTGTAAAAAGGCTATAAGTCTATCACCTAGCACTCCAATGACACCAAAAATTCAAAATTCTCGCAGCGCATTGAAACTTTGCATGCGGGTAGACCTTGACCTGGAGGTCACGTTTTCACCGTCCTTGACCCCCGCTCACCCCTGGGAGTGGAGCTATGGGCGATCAAAGACGATCTCAACATTGGCTCCAAAGTGAAAAATGTTCAGTTCAGTATGCCCCAAATGACCTAAGGAGTCGACCAGCCAAGTCTGAGACTCCTACCATGATATGACCTTTTTGGTCAAAAATGCTGTAAAAAGGCTATAAGTCTATCACCTAGCACTCCAATGACACCAAAAATTCAAAATTCTCGCAGCGCATTGAAACTTTGCATGCGGGTAGACCTTGACCTGGAGGTCACGTTTTCACCGTCCTTGACCCCCGCTCACCCCTGGGAGTGGAGCTATGGGCGATCAAAGACGATCTCAACATTGGCTCCAAAGTGAAAAATGTTCAGTTCAGTATGCCCCAAATGACCTAAGGAGTCGACCAGCCAAGTCTGAGACTCCTACCATGATATGACCTTTTTGGTCAAAAATGCTGTAAAAAGGCTATAAGTCTATCACCTAGCACTCCAATGACACCAAAAATTCAAAATTCTCGCAGCGCATTGAAACTTTGCATGCGGGTAGACCTTGACCTGGAGGTCACGTTTTCACCGTCCTTGACCCCCGCTCACCCCTGGGAGTGGAGCTATGGGCGATCAAAGACGATCTCAACATTGGCTCCAAAGTGAAAAATGTTCAGTTCAGTATGCCCCAAATGACCTAAGGAGTCGACCAGCCAAGTCTGAGACTCCTACCATGATATGACCTTTTTGGTCAAAAATGCTGTAAAAAGGCTATAAGTCTATCACCTAGCACTCCAATGACACCAAAAATTCAAAATTCTCGCAGCGCATTGAAACTTTGCATGCGGGTAGACCTTGACCTGGAGGTCACGTTTTCACCGTCCTTGACCCCCGCTCACCCCTGGGAGTGGAGCTATGGGCGATCAAAGACGATCTCAACATTGGCTCCAAAGTGAAAAATGTTCAGTTCAGTATGCCCCAAATGACCTAAGGAGTCGACCAGCCAAGTCTGAGACTCCTACCATGATATGACCTTTTTGGTCAAAAATGCTGTAAAAAGGCTATAAGTCTATCACCTAGCACTCCAATGACACCAAAAATTCAAAATTCTCGCAGCGCATTGAAACTTTGCATGCGGGTAGACCTTGACCTGGAGGTCACGTTTTCACCGTCCTTGACCCCCGCTCACCCCTGGGAGTGGAGCTATGGGCGATCAAAGACGATCTCAACATTGGCTCCAAAGTGAAAAATGTTCAGTTCAGTATGCCCCAAATGACCTAAGGAGTCGACCAGCCAAGTCTGAGACTCCTACCATGATATGACCTTTTTGGTCAAAAATGCTGTAAAAAGGCTATAAGTCTATCACCTAGCACTCCAATGACACCAAAAATTCAAAATTCTCGCAGCGCATTGAAACTTTGCATGCGGGTAGACCTTGACCTGGAGGTCACGTTTTCACCGTCCTTGACCCCCGCTCACCCCTGGGAGTGGAGCTATGGGCGATCAAAGACGATCTCAACATTGGCTCCAAAGTGAAAAATGTTCAGTTCAGTATGCCCCAAATGACCTAAGGAGTCGACCAGCCAAGTCTGAGACTCCTACCATGATATGACCTTTTTGGTCAAAAATGCTGTAAAAAGGCTATAAGTCTATCACCTAGCACTCCAATGACACCAAAAATTCAAAATTCTCGCAGCGCATTGAAACTTTGCATGCGGGTAGACCTTGACCTGGAGGTCACGTTTTCACCGTCCTTGACCCCCGCTCACCCCTGGGAGTGGAGCTATGGGCGATCAAAGACGATCTCAACATTGGCTCCAAAGTGAAAAATGTTCAGTTCAGTATGCCCCAAATGACCTAAGGAGTCGACCAGCCAAGTCTGAGACTCCTACCATGATATGACCTTTTTGGTCAAAAATGCTGTAAAAAGGCTATAAGTCTATCACCTAGCACTCCAATGACACCAAAAATTCAAAATTCTCGCAGCGCATTGAAACTTTGCATGCGGGTAGACCTTGACCTGGAGGTCACGTTTTCACCGTCCTTGACCCCCGCTCACCCCTGGGAGTGGAGCTATGGGCGATCAAAGACGATCTCAACATTGGCTCCAAAGTGAAAAATGTTCAGTTCAGTATGCCCCAAATGACCTAAGGAGTCGACCAGCCAAGTCTGAGACTCCTACCATGATATGACCTTTTTGGTCAAAAATGCTGTAAAAAGGCTATAAGTCTATCACCTAGCACTCCAATGACACCAAAAATTCAAAATTCTCGCAGCGCATTGAAACTTTGCATGCGGGTAGACCTTGACCTGGAGGTCACGTTTTCACCGTCCTTGACCCCCGCTCACCCCTGGGAGTGGAGCTATGGGCGATCAAAGACGATCTCAACATTGGCTCCAAAGTGAAAAATGTTCAGTTCAGTATGCCCCAAATGACCTAAGGAGTCGACCAGCCAAGTCTGAGACTCCTACCATGATATGACCTTTTTGGTCAAAAATGCTGTAAAAAGGCTATAAGTCTATCACCTAGCACTCCAATGACACCAAAAATTCAAAATTCTCGCAGCGCATTGAAACTTTGCATGCGGGTAGACCTTGACCTGGAGGTCACGTTTTCACCGTCCTTGACCCCCGCTCACCCCTGGGAGTGGAGCTATGGGCGATCAAAGACGATCTCAACATTGGCTCCAAAGTGAAAAATGTTCAGTTCAGTATGCCCCAAATGACCTAAGGAGTCGACCAGCCAAGTCTGAGACTCCTACCATGATATGACCTTTTTGGTCAAAAATGCTGTAAAAAGGCTATAAGTCTATCACCTAGCACTCCAATGACACCAAAAATTCAAAATTCTCGCAGCGCATTGAAACTTTGCATGCGGGTAGACCTTGACCTGGAGGTCACGTTTTCACCGTCCTTGACCCCCGCTCACCCCTGGGAGTGGAGCTATGGGCGATCAAAGACGATCTCAACATTGGCTCCAAAGTGAAAAATGTTCAGTTCAGTATGCCCCAAATGACCTAAGGAGTCGACCAGCCAAGTCTGAGACTCCTACCATGATATGACCTTTTTGGTCAAAAATGCTGTAAAAAGGCTATAAGTCTATCACCTAGCACTCCAATGACACCAAAAATTCAAAATTCTCGCAGCGCATTGAAACTTTGCATGCGGGTAGACCTTGACCTGGAGGTCACGTTTTCACCGTCCTTGACCCCCGCTCACCCCTGGGAGTGGAGCTATGGGCGATCAAAGACGATCTCAACATTGGCTCCAAAGTGAAAAATGTTCAGTTCAGTATGCCCCAAATGACCTAAGGAGTCGACCAGCCAAGTCTGAGACTCCTACCATGATATGACCTTTTTGGTCAAAAATGCTGTAAAAAGGCTATAAGTCTATCACCTAGCACTCCAATGACACCAAAAATTCAAAATTCTCGCAGCGCATTGAAACTTTGCATGCGGGTAGACCTTGACCTGGAGGTCACGTTTTCACCGTCCTTGACCCCCGCTCACCCCTGGGAGTGGAGCTATGGGCGATCAAAGACGATCTCAACATTGGCTCCAAAGTGAAAAATGTTCAGTTCAGTATGCCCCAAATGACCTAAGGAGTCGACCAGCCAAGTCTGAGACTCCTACCATGATATGACCTTTTTGGTCAAAAATGCTGTAAAAAGGCTATAAGTCTATCACCTAGCACTCCAATGACACCAAAAATTCAAAATTCTCGCAGCGCATTGAAACTTTGCATGCGGGTAGACCTTGACCTGGAGGTCACGTTTTCACCGTCCTTGACCCCCGCTCACCCCTGGGAGTGGAGCTATGGGCGATCAAAGACGATCTCAACATTGGCTCCAAAGTGAAAAATGTTCAGTTCAGTATGCCCCAAATGACCTAAGGAGTCGACCAGCCAAGTCTGAGACTCCTACCATGATATGACCTTTTTGGTCAAAAATGCTGTAAAAAGGCTATAAGTCTATCACCTAGCACTCCAATGACACCAAAAATTCAAAATTCTCGCAGCGCATTGAAACTTTGCATGCGGGTAGACCTTGACCTGGAGGTCACGTTTTCACCGTCCTTGACCCCCGCTCACCCCTGGGAGTGGAGCTATGGGCGATCAAAGACGATCTCAACATTGGCTCCAAAGTGAAAAATGTTCAGTTCAGTATGCCCCAAATGACCTAAGGAGTCGACCAGCCAAGTCTGAGACTCCTACCATGATATGACCTTTTTGGTCAAAAATGCTGTAAAAAGGCTATAAGTCTATCACCTAGCACTCCAATGACACCAAAAATTCAAAATTCTCGCAGCGCATTGAAACTTTGCATGCGGGTAGACCTTGACCTGGAGGTCACGTTTTCACCGTCCTTGACCCCCGCTCACCCCTGGGAGTGGAGCTATGGGCGATCAAAGACGATCTCAACATTGGCTCCAAAGTGAAAAATGTTCAGTTCAGTATGCCCCAAATGACCTAAGGAGTCGACCAGCCAAGTCTGAGACTCCTACCATGATATGACCTTTTTGGTCAAAAATGCTGTAAAAAGGCTATAAGTCTATCACCTAGCACTCCAATGACACCAAAAATTCAAAATTCTCGCAGCGCATTGAAACTTTGCATGCGGGTAGACCTTGACCTGGAGGTCACGTTTTCACCGTCCTTGACCCCCGCTCACCCCTGGGAGTGGAGCTATGGGCGATCAAAGACGATCTCAACATTGGCTCCAAAGTGAAAAATGTTCAGTTCAGTATGCCCCAAATGACCTAAGGAGTCGACCAGCCAAGTCTGAGACTCCTACCATGATATGACCTTTTTGGTCAAAAATGCTGTAAAAAGGCTATAAGTCTATCACCTAGCACTCCAATGACACCAAAAATTCAAAATTCTCGCAGCGCATTGAAACTTTGCATGCGGGTAGACCTTGACCTGGAGGTCACGTTTTCACCGTCCTTGACCCCCGCTCACCCCTGGGAGTGGAGCTATGGGCGATCAAAGACGATCTCAACATTGGCTCCAAAGTGAAAAATGTTCAGTTCAGTATGCCCCAAATGACCTAAGGAGTCGACCAGCCAAGTCTGAGACTCCTACCATGATATGACCTTTTTGGTCAAAAATGCTGTAAAAAGGCTATAAGTCTATCACCTAGCACTCCAATGACACCAAAAATTCAAAATTCTCGCAGCGCATTGAAACTTTGCATGCGGGTAGACCTTGACCTGGAGGTCACGTTTTCACCGTCCTTGACCCCCGCTCACCCCTGGGAGTGGAGCTATGGGCGATCAAAGACGATCTCAACATTGGCTCCAAAGTGAAAAATGTTCAGTTCAGTATGCCCCAAATGACCTAAGGAGTCGACCAGCCAAGTCTGAGACTCCTACCATGATATGACCTTTTTGGTCAAAAATGCTGTAAAAAGGCTATAAGTCTATCACCTAGCACTCCAATGACACCAAAAATTCAAAATTCTCGCAGCGCATTGAAACTTTGCATGCGGGTAGACCTTGACCTGGAGGTCACGTTTTCACCGTCCTTGACCCCCGCTCACCCCTGGGAGTGGAGCTATGGGCGATCAAAGACGATCTCAACATTGGCTCCAAAGTGAAAAATGTTCAGTTCAGTATGCCCCAAATGACCTAAGGAGTCGACCAGCCAAGTCTGAGACTCCTACCATGATATGACCTTTTTGGTCAAAAATGCTGTAAAAAGGCTATAAGTCTATCACCTAGCACTCCAATGACACCAAAAATTCAAAATTCTCGCAGCGCATTGAAACTTTGCATGCGGGTAGACCTTGACCTGGAGGTCACGTTTTCACCGTCCTTGACCCCCGCTCACCCCTGGGAGTGGAGCTATGGGCGATCAAAGACGATCTCAACATTGGCTCCAAAGTGAAAAATGTTCAGTTCAGTATGCCCCAAATGACCTAAGGAGTCGACCAGCCAAGTCTGAGACTCCTACCATGATATGACCTTTTTGGTCAAAAATGCTGTAAAAAGGCTATAAGTCTATCACCTAGCACTCCAATGACACCAAAAATTCAAAATTCTCGCAGCGCATTGAAACTTTGCATGCGGGTAGACCTTGACCTGGAGGTCACGTTTTCACCGTCCTTGACCCCCGCTCACCCCTGGGAGTGGAGCTATGGGCGATCAAAGACGATCTCAACATTGGCTCCAAAGTGAAAAATGTTCAGTTCAGTATGCCCCAAATGACCTAAGGAGTCGACCAGCCAAGTCTGAGACTCCTACCATGATATGACCTTTTTGGTCAAAAATGCTGTAAAAAGGCTATAAGTCTATCACCTAGCACTCCAATGACACCAAAAATTCAAAATTCTCGCAGCGCATTGAAACTTTGCATGCGGGTAGACCTTGACCTGGAGGTCACGTTTTCACCGTCCTTGACCCCCGCTCACCCCTGGGAGTGGAGCTATGGGCGATCAAAGACGATCTCAACATTGGCTCCAAAGTGAAAAATGTTCAGTTCAGTATGCCCCAAATGACCTAAGGAGTCGACCAGCCAAGTCTGAGACTCCTACCATGATATGACCTTTTTGGTCAAAAATGCTGTAAAAAGGCTATAAGTCTATCACCTAGCACTCCAATGACACCAAAAATTCAAAATTCTCGCAGCGCATTGAAACTTTGCATGCGGGTAGACCTTGACCTGGAGGTCACGTTTTCACCGTCCTTGACCCCCGCTCACCCCTGGGAGTGGAGCTATGGGCGATCAAAGACGATCTCAACATTGGCTCCAAAGTGAAAAATGTTCAGTTCAGTATGCCCCAAATGACCTAAGGAGTCGACCAGCCAAGTCTGAGACTCCTACCATGATATGACCTTTTTGGTCAAAAATGCTGTAAAAAGGCTATAAGTCTATCACCTAGCACTCCAATGACACCAAAAATTCAAAATTCTCGCAGCGCATTGAAACTTTGCATGCGGGTAGACCTTGACCTGGAGGTCACGTTTTCACCGTCCTTGACCCCCGCTCACCCCTGGGAGTGGAGCTATGGGCGATCAAAGACGATCTCAACATTGGCTCCAAAGTGAAAAATGTTCAGTTCAGTATGCCCCAAATGACCTAAGGAGTCGACCAGCCAAGTCTGAGACTCCTACCATGATATGACCTTTTTGGTCAAAAATGCTGTAAAAAGGCTATAAGTCTATCACCTAGCACTCCAATGACACCAAAAATTCAAAATTCTCGCAGCGCATTGAAACTTTGCATGCGGGTAGACCTTGACCTGGAGGTCACGTTTTCACCGTCCTTGACCCCCGCTCACCCCTGGGAGTGGAGCTATGGGCGATCAAAGACGATCTCAACATTGGCTCCAAAGTGAAAAATGTTCAGTTCAGTATGCCCCAAATGACCTAAGGAGTCGACCAGCCAAGTCTGAGACTCCTACCATGATATGACCTTTTTGGTCAAAAATGCTGTAAAAAGGCTATAAGTCTATCACCTAGCACTCCAATGACACCAAAAATTCAAAATTCTCGCAGCGCATTGAAACTTTGCATGCGGGTAGACCTTGACCTGGAGGTCACGTTTTCACCGTCCTTGACCCCCGCTCACCCCTGGGAGTGGAGCTATGGGCGATCAAAGACGATCTCAACATTGGCTCCAAAGTGAAAAATGTTCAGTTCAGTATGCCCCAAATGACCTAAGGAGTCGACCAGCCAAGTCTGAGACTCCTACCATGATATGACCTTTTTGGTCAAAAATGCTGTAAAAAGGCTATAAGTCTATCACCTAGCACTCCAATGACACCAAAAATTCAAAATTCTCGCAGCGCATTGAAACTTTGCATGCGGGTAGACCTTGACCTGGAGGTCACGTTTTCACCGTCCTTGACCCCCGCTCACCCCTGGGAGTGGAGCTATGGGCGATCAAAGACGATCTCAACATTGGCTCCAAAGTGAAAAATGTTCAGTTCAGTATGCCCCAAATGACCTAAGGAGTCGACCAGCCAAGTCTGAGACTCCTACCATGATATGACCTTTTTGGTCAAAAATGCTGTAAAAAGGCTATAAGTCTATCACCTAGCACTCCAATGACACCAAAAATTCAAAATTCTCGCAGCGCATTGAAACTTTGCATGCGGGTAGACCTTGACCTGGAGGTCACGTTTTCACCGTCCTTGACCCCCGCTCACCCCTGGGAGTGGAGCTATGGGCGATCAAAGACGATCTCAACATTGGCTCCAAAGTGAAAAATGTTCAGTTCAGTATGCCCCAAATGACCTAAGGAGTCGACCAGCCAAGTCTGAGACTCCTACCATGATATGACCTTTTTGGTCAAAAATGCTGTAAAAAGGCTATAAGTCTATCACCTAGCACTCCAATGACACCAAAAATTCAAAATTCTCGCAGCGCATTGAAACTTTGCATGCGGGTAGACCTTGACCTGGAGGTCACGTTTTCACCGTCCTTGACCCCCGCTCACCCCTGGGAGTGGAGCTATGGGCGATCAAAGACGATCTCAACATTGGCTCCAAAGTGAAAAATGTTCAGTTCAGTATGCCCCAAATGACCTAAGGAGTCGACCAGCCAAGTCTGAGACTCCTACCATGATATGACCTTTTTGGTCAAAAATGCTGTAAAAAGGCTATAAGTCTATCACCTAGCACTCCAATGACACCAAAAATTCAAAATTCTCGCAGCGCATTGAAACTTTGCATGCGGGTAGACCTTGACCTGGAGGTCACGTTTTCACCGTCCTTGACCCCCGCTCACCCCTGGGAGTGGAGCTATGGGCGATCAAAGACGATCTCAACATTGGCTCCAAAGTGAAAAATGTTCAGTTCAGTATGCCCCAAATGACCTAAGGAGTCGACCAGCCAAGTCTGAGACTCCTACCATGATATGACCTTTTTGGTCAAAAATGCTGTAAAAAGGCTATAAGTCTATCACCTAGCACTCCAATGACACCAAAAATTCAAATTCTCGCAGCGCATTGAAACTTTGCATGCGGGTAGACCTTGACCTGGAGGTCACGTTTTCACCGTCCTTGACCCCCGCTCACCCCTGGGAGTGGAGCTATGGGCGATCAAAGACGATCTCAACATTGGCTCCAAAGTGAAAAATGTTCAGTTCAGTATGCCCCAAATGACCTAAGGAGTCGACCAGCCAAGTCTGAGACTCCTACCATGATATGACCTTTTTGGTCAAAAATGCTGTAAAAAGGCTATAAGTCTATCACCTAGCACTCCAATGACACCAAAAATTCAAAATTCTCGCAGCGCATTGAAACTTTGCATGCGGGTAGACCTTGACCTGGAGGTCACGTTTTCACCGTCCTTGACCCCCGCTCACCCCTGGGAGTGGAGCTATGGGCGATCAAAGACGATCTCAACATTGGCTCCAAAGTGAAAAATGTTCAGTTCAGTATGCCCCAAATGACCTAAGGAGTCGACCAGCCAAGTCTGAGACTCCTACCATGATATGACCTTTTTGGTCAAAAATGCTGTAAAAAGGCTATAAGTCTATCACCTAGCACTCCAATGACACCAAAAATTCAAAATTCTCGCAGCGCATTGAAACTTTGCATGCGGGTAGACCTTGACCTGGAGGTCACGTTTTCACCGTCCTTGACCCCCGCTCACCCCTGGGAGTGGAGCTATGGGCGATCAAAGACGATCTCAACATTGGCTCCAAAGTGAAAAATGTTCAGTTCAGTATGCCCCAAATGACCTAAGGAGTCGACCAGCCAAGTCTGAGACTCCTACCATGATATGACCTTTTTGGTCAAAAATGCTGTAAAAAGGCTATAAGTCTATCACCTAGCACTCCAATGACACCAAAAATTCAAAATTCTCGCAGCGCATTGAAACTTTGCATGCGGGTAGACCTTGACCTGGAGGTCACGTTTTCACCGTCCTTGACCCCCGCTCACCCCTGGGAGTGGAGCTATGGGCGATCAAAGACGATCTCAACATTGGCTCCAAAGTGAAAAATGTTCAGTTCAGTATGCCCCAAATGACCTAAGGAGTCGACCAGCCAAGTCTGAGACTCCTACCATGATATGACCTTTTTGGTCAAAAATGCTGTAAAAAGGCTATAAGTCTATCACCTAGCACTCCAATGACACCAAAAATTCAAAATTCTCGCAGCGCATTGAAACTTTGCATGCGGGTAGACCTTGACCTGGAGGTCACGTTTTCACCGTCCTTGACCCCCGCTCACCCCTGGGAGTGGAGCTATGGGCGATCAAAGACGATCTCAACATTGGCTCCAAAGTGAAAAATGTTCAGTTCAGTATGCCCCAAATGACCTAAGGAGTCGACCAGCCAAGTCTGAGACTCCTACCATGATATGACCTTTTTGGTCAAAAATGCTGTAAAAAGGCTATAAGTCTATCACCTAGCACTCCAATGACACCAAAAATTCAAAATTCTCGCAGCGCATTGAAACTTTGCATGCGGGTAGACCTTGACCTGGAGGTCACGTTTTCACCGTCCTTGACCCCCGCTCACCCCTGGGAGTGGAGCTATGGGCGATCAAAGACGATCTCAACATTGGCTCCAAAGTGAAAAATGTTCAGTTCAGTATGCCCCAAATGACCTAAGGAGTCGACCAGCCAAGTCTGAGACTCCTACCATGATATGACCTTTTTGGTCAAAAATGCTGTAAAAAGGCTATAAGTCTATCACCTAGCACTCCAATGACACCAAAAATTCAAAATTCTCGCAGCGCATTGAAACTTTGCATGCGGGTAGACCTTGACCTGGAGGTCACGTTTTCACCGTCCTTGACCCCCGCTCACCCCTGGGAGTGGAGCTATGGGCGATCAAAGACGATCTCAACATTGGCTCCAAAGTGAAAAATGTTCAGTTCAGTATGCCCCAAATGACCTAAGGAGTCGACCAGCCAAGTCTGAGACTCCTACCATGATATGACCTTTTTGGTCAAAAATGCTGTAAAAAGGCTATAAGTCTATCACCTAGCACTCCAATGACACCAAAAATTCAAAATTCTCGCAGCGCATTGAAACTTTGCATGCGGGTAGACCTTGACCTGGAGGTCACGTTTTCACCGTCCTTGACCCCCGCTCACCCCTGGAGTGGAGCTATGGGCGATCAAAGACGATCTCAACATTGGCTCCAAAGTGAAAAATGTTCAGTTCAGTATGCCCCAAATGACCTAAGGAGTCGACCAGCCAAGTCTGAGACTCCTACCATGATATGACCTTTTTGGTCAAAAATGCTGTAAAAAGGCTATAAGTCTATCACCTAGCACTCCAATGACACCAAAAATTCAAAATTCTCGCAGCGCATTGAAACTTTGCATGCGGGTAGACCTTGACCTGGAGGTCACGTTTTCACCGTCCTTGACCCCCGCTCACCCCTGGGAGTGGAGCTATGGGCGATCAAAGACGATCTCAACATTGGCTCCAAAGTGAAAAATGTTCAGTTCAGTATGCCCCAAATGACCTAAGGAGTCGACCAGCCAAGTCTGAGACTCCTACCATGATATGACCTTTTTGGTCAAAAATGCTGTAAAAAGGCTATAAGTCTATCACCTAGCACTCCAATGACACCAAAAATTCAAAATTCTCGCAGCGCATTGAAACTTTGCATGCGGGTAGACCTTGACCTGGAGGTCACGTTTTCACCGTCCTTGACCCCCGCTCACCCCTGGGAGTGGAGCTATGGGCGATCAAAGACGATCTCAACATTGGCTCCAAAGTGAAAAATGTTCAGTTCAGTATGCCCCAA
>NW_025964198.1:0-25003 GCF_023055435.1 Haliotis rufescens | reverse complement strand
ACCACGGCCACCCTGCAGCACAACAACATGGTAAGATTAAACTAAACGGAATCATTATGCAAAAGGGTTTTTCATGACCTTAACCATACTTTCAGTCAGAATGTACTGAGGATATTATAAACAAAACTTGGATATTTTGAGGGAAGCATAAGCAGAACACTTTTTCTGTCTCGTGCATATTCGATTATAAACCTGATAAAACAGTGATCCATGTACATACCCGTCTTCCCTGGGTTCCAGGGGGTCCGGGTTGTCCTCTGTCGCCAGGGGTACCTGGGGAACCCTTCAGACCTTGTTCGCCTTTGTATCCACCTTGACCGGGGGATCCCTGTACAAATGGTTAAGAAAAGGTTATATTCACCTTTTCAAGTTATGAGGTATCTGACTACTTTAATTTAAATAATAATCGCTTTATTTACAAGTGTCCCTCATTGCATCCAACTCAAAATGAAAATGACATATGCAAGTTTCAGCTAATGTCTAATTTGATGGATAGTGAAAACATACAGCAGCGCCCTTAAGACCAGGCAATCCGGGGCTTCCCAAGAGTCCGGGGGGTCCACGGGGTCCAGGGAATCCTGGAGATCCGGCTGCTCCTGGATCACCCTGAGGTGAAAATAGAAATATGATCGCACATGTTTAAAAATATTATTGGCGATTACATAAATTTCTCTCGGGTCGACACATAAAACTGAATGGTTGCAATGCAAAATGATATGGGGTTTCTGCTTAAGATCGATGGCATGATAGTACATATCTACTTCAGAACATGTGGTTACTTTCATACATACGTTACAAAATATATTTATTCACAAAAGATTAGATGTTTCTTCGATCCCAAAGATACTCACACCAGTACCCTTCTCGCCATCGCTTCCTGATTGTCCTGGAGGTCCGTTCAGTCCATCCTCTCCGTCAGCTCCAGGCATACCGTTCTCTCCACGAGGACCCTGGGGTCCAACTCCTCCCTTGGGTCCCTTAGCACCAGCGTCACCCTGAGAAATGAACGTTCTGTGTTAGTATAATCAAATAACATGATGTTATTTCAAAGAAGTAATATATATGAATAATTATTTTCGTATTAACATTGAAAATATTTGTTCAACTGGAGTGGGGATTGCGCCCTTGATTGTGAATCCTTCTCCGTATTGTGAATACATTTTGGCCTCCCATTTCTAAATTTAGCCAGCTCCTATGTTAACTAAGAAATGAAAACTTAGGTTATAGCTGCCCAGTCATTAAATGCACATTGTTCAGGAAGAAATAATGAATCGTTTCCCTTATAGATATGCCTGTATATATATGTACCTTATTGTTTATATTTGCTGAACAGCAAAATAAAAAAAGTGTAAAGAGGTTATAGAAAGAAACTGCTTCTTACCTTAGCTCCAATCATTCCTGGAGATCCGGGAGGTCCGGATCCTCCCATAGCTCCTGGGGATCCAGGTTGTCCAGGCAGGCCATCAACACCACGAAGACCTGAAGGTCCAGAAGAACCATCCTGACCCCTCTCGCCAGACTGACCACGGGGGCCAACTGGACCAGGAGCTCCGGATGGGCCTGGGGCACCGACGGCACCCTGAAGAAGAAACAAAGATCATGATCGACCTCAAGTTTCTTTCACTTGCAGATACAATGCTACAGACAAGCTGCTTTCTTGTAGGCTATACAGAGTTTTATCTGGTTTCGTCATGAAAATATTTAGAAGTTTTGTGATTCAGTCTTTGAAAGGCATTTAGAAGTGATACACATGAGGAAGAGAATATGTAGATGTCAACTTCTTTATTTTGAGGAACACAACGTTTCGGAGTGTATCCTTACTCCTTCATCAGTTGACATTCATAAATTCTCATCCTGATATACATGTATATCTATAACTTGATATATATATTTTTATGGCAAAGTTTTTGGCATGGTATGCAAGTCTCATCACAGTTTTAGCAAAAGAAGAGATGATTGAAGCCTAAATTGTGTGCTTGAAGTAAATTGTATAAATGTATTTATGCAGCGAAGTACTTACAGTCTCTCCTGAAATACCCTGCTCTCCGCGTTTTCCAGGGAAGCCAGAGAAACCCTGGAACGGACAGAGAAACACATATTATCTTAAACATGTCAAATACGTATTATCAGTAGGGAAACTGATAAGGGGGTATTAATTTCCAGAAAATACCTCCGACAAACGTTTGGAGGAAAATTCACGCATACTATTCAATCATGTACTTTGTTTATCACCATTACATCTTATCGGTGTGCTATGGCGAATAACTGAAGATGACATCATCAAATGTTCACGGCTCCACTGACTATTTTAAATTATGGCTTTAACACAATAGCAAGGTTGAACATGTGGCTGACAAATATTCGCCATGTTCAGGAATAATAGGAATAATAATAATGATAATAATAATAATAATAATAATAATAATAACAACAACAATAACAACTATCATTTATGCATTGATTCACATTGTGCGAATTTAGAAGTGTGTTCACAAGACTTACTCTGTGTCCCTTTCCACCAGGAAGTCCAGGCATGCCAGATGGGCCAGGTGGTCCCTGAAGAAGTAATCAGATGACCTATATATATATGTAACCTTTGTGCCATATATAATGTCATAGCACGGCTATCATCTCAACAAAGGCCTAAATGCAAGGTCTTCGAAAAATAAAAACAAATTTTTGTTTCAATTTAATCTTATGTCATGTCATATTTGATGCTAAAACTGTAGCAAACACCTACAAAAGCCATAAATGTAATTATGCATGATATCAGTTGTTTTTTGTTTTTTTAAAAAGAAATGTACAATACAAATTCCAAGTTTCTACTTTACCCTAGCGCCAGGGACACCAGGAGCTCCTGCTTCACCATTACGTCCACTGTCACCCTGAAATCACGACAATAAACTATAGTTGTTCGTCCAAGTGAAACTGGTGACAACAAAGGAAACATCAGTATCTTGCTTTACGGGCCTCTATTGCAAATGAATGTCAAACGAAATGTGCATGTAACATTGTATTTGGTTGTGCTCTCACCTCAGGTCCGCTTGGTCCAGGTGGTCCAGGCTGTCCACGACTTCCGGGGGCTCCCTATAACAAGTAGAGAACAATTTCCAACATACGAGTTCGTCTGGACAGACATACCTATATATTTTCCATATTAAACCAAAATTTGCTCTTCATATGAACTGTGCATGATCGTTTAAAAACACATCCATGTTAAATCTGAGGATAGTCAAATCACTCGGTTCATAGAAGGGAATTAGTTCTGAATATTCCATTATGAATTTAAACCTTAAAACCTAATATGTATTAGTTTGTAGTTTATTTATATACCTTTGATTTGATTTATTTACTATCAGTTAAAATCAGTTGATTTATTACTTATTCACAACTAGGCAACAAATGGAATTAATAACAGATGCGTATATGAATAAACCCAAGACTTCTCGGGAACTTCAAGTGTAAAGTACATTAACTAGGTTGTGACCGTAGGTACTTACTTGTGGTCCGCTGTCTCCAGATTCACCTCTGATTCCACGGCCTCCTTGGGGTCCCTGAAATTCAGTTGAGACGTTCATGATTTTTGCACTTACATAGCGATGTGTATGCACGTGTATGTGTGAATGTGTGTGTGTGTGACTGCTTGTACCAGTCCGGACTATTGCCGATTTCATAGTGCCAGTCCACTGAGATACCATGCCGCAGTTTTACATGAAAACCCTACCCAAACACAGTACACTGACTCCGAGCCGACCAGCCAGGCAGGGTAACAACAAGTACCATCTTTGTTAACGTCTTTTGGTATGACACGGCCGGGGATCGAATCCCCGACCTTCTCCTGTGAGACGCTCCAACACTAGACCACGGAAACAGTACTTAAATTCAGCACAATTAAAGTAATATAATAAGTAACCGCAATGTAAAAGTTTTCGAGCAGTTTTGTACAACTGGAAATGAACTACACATTTTACTGTTGTAACAGCTGTTAATTTTATACCAGAACTTACGGGTGGTCCTGGAGATCCACTCAATCCACGTGGTCCAATGGGTCCCTGAAGTCAAAAGTATCAAAGTAATAAAATAGTTATCTAAAATATAATAATTTTTCAAAGATGCAGTTGTTATTATTTGATTTATTATAGGTATGTCCATAGAAGTAAACAGAAGATTACACTAGACAAGACAAAGAACAGAAAACAGGTATTTAAATCTCCTTATAGTTCTTATACTGACATACTTTCTTTGAAGAGATCACCTCAGCAGTACCAACAGATGGGTATCACAAGAGAATGAAAGATACCCTTTTAAACTTTCTCTTGAACTTTGAGGTGTGTAATTTTAACACTAGATACACCTGATTTGCAACATTTTAAAACGATTATTCAGTCGATACGTATGTCAACATTGATGTGTAAAAGAATACTAACCAAAATCACGAAGTGAAAAGAGTATCTCTAATCTACATTCCACAGAATATTTTTCAAGTTGTTTATTGCTATTTACTATGGTGTAGTTTCCTACTTACAACTTGAGCTTGAAGATACTGAGGTCCGTAGGCAGCTCCGCCACCAGCTTTGTTGGAGAACCTGCTGGCGTAGTAACGGCGGTAAGCCTGGTCAGCTGACTGAGGGAAAACGATAGGGGGTCACATGAAACGTCCATCGTACACGTACAGTTTTAAATGTTGCAAACGTAAGTTAACGCATTCTGTTGCATTAAATGGCTACTCGCTACCTCGCTTTATTTTATAGTTCATTTAGTATGTCGAGTGTCTTTTCAAAGCGGGTCATATTATATCATTTGGAATCGGGTCATATCATATCATTTGGAATCGGGTCATATCATATCATTTGGAATCGGGTCATATCATATCTTTGGTGTCGGGTCATATCATATCATTTGGTGTCGGGTCATTTCATATCATTTGGTATCGGGTCATATCATATCATTTGGTATCAGGTCATATTATATCATTTGGTATCGGGTCATATCATATTTGGTATCGGGTCATATCATATCATCTGGTGACGGGTCATATCATATCATTTGGAATCGGGTCATATCATATCATTTGGTATCGGGTCATATCATATCATTTGGTATCGGGTCATTTCATATCATTTGGTATCGGGTCATATCATATCATTTGGTATCAGGTCATATTATATCATTTGGTATCGGGTCATATCATATTTGGTATCGGGTCATATCATATCATCTGGTGACGGGTCATATCATATCATTTGGTACAAGGTAGTGTTGTGTCTCCACAATACCCGATTCATCACAGTAGATTAGAGAATCTAGACGTAGTTAGAGAGAGAGAGAGACTTACCATCTCGCTCTGTCCTGGGGAGCCAGGGGGTCCGGGGACACCATTAGTTCCATCAGGACCGGAATCTCCCTGGGGGTAAGATTAATAGCTACTTGAAGCTGGGATATAGTCTAGCTGTCAATTTACCACCGAAAGACGGAAAAGACTATAAAAAGAAAAATTGAGGTTCTTTGAACGAAGAGCAAGTATTTTGTTCGGAATTCATGACGGTAGGGCAAAGCACGTTCACCAATTTTGTAAACAACTAGTGTCCTCATTTAAACTTTTCGTGAGTTTATTGGAATTTATTGATCCTATTGTGTGTACTATAGTTCTTTTTTCACCACTGACGCATTATTTTTTCAAATGTATTTCACGTTTGTTTGTAGGAAATATTCCTGCCATGTCTAAAGAAAACAGTCAGATTAGGGTTTGCATTTTCAGAAAGGAGTTTCCAACTAATACTCACAGCCTCTCCCTTTGGACCTTGTGGGCCTCGTTCTCCATCCTCACCAGGCAGTCCCTGAAATAGCAATGACAAATATCTAATCCATGCATACAACAAACAAACACAACAACTACTTACATTATTGTTACTTAACATTGAAAGTGCCTTAAAGTTTAGAATTTATCACTAAAACTGAACGCAGAGAATAAGGACCACGAGTAATTTTTTCGGTTATAATTAGAGGTGATGATGACTTACGGTGACGGCAGCCATGACCCTCATCTTTTTCTGCAAAGGAAAAAAACCACCATAAAATATCAACGCTATCACGGAAACAAACGTGACAAGTGAAATCTTCAAAGTGAAAAAACCACCAGATAATATTTAGATAAGATTGAATTATTATTTTGCTGCTTGAAGCATGTTTACATATAGGTGAATAAACGTCCTTATAACGTTAGTCTGTCACAACGTATTTATTTTGACGTTATATGTTGTGAAGCCTAAGTTTAGTGTTTTATATAAACCTACCTCCTCTGCGGTGAGGGCGGAGGCTGAAAGAGTGAAAACATTAAACATTAAAACACATTTTATACGTGCACCATCCCAAACATATACATCGCATTTTATACGTACACCATCCCTATGTAGCCCTACCGAGGATTTTAAACTGAGCTTAGAAAAATAAACTAGATCATAGTATTACTAACTTAAAAAACTGCATGAGCAACGACTTCATATTCAATAATTGAATGTATAGCGGTATCTGTAACTATGATATACTGTTTGGAAGGGTACACTCGTTTTAATACATTTAAGTTTAAGTTTCAGTTGATTGTATGAAAGAACTACGGGGACATGTTGATGAATTTACAGAAACAAATACATAGTTATTGTTAGGACTAATATATATGTTGCAATGTAAACCAGGAACTCCACACAATATCTGAGAGTTATTTTTTCAACATAGTTATATCAATAACGTCAGTATACATCGTCACGGAAACACATTCTTAAAAGATTATTCTCAGCACAAGAACTTCACACATGCGCAGGACACAAGATTTTAGCATCGGCACCTGATTTTAAACAGTCTTAAACTCTTCTAATGTGTCATTGACCATCACATCTGTATGTGAAATAATGGTATAGGGGACAAAATATACCATCAGCTGAAGTTCGTTGTACTTACCGTAACCGTCACAGTCGGCAAGGAAGGAACAGAGAGCCTCGCCATTGTCGCAAAGACATTCAAAACATTTGTCCTCATTATTTGGCAGCCATACTGCTCCGTTCTCGTACTGAATTCCTAGATATGTGCACCCTGCAAATAAATGGATGTACGTTAGTTGCAAATATAAGAGATAACCGAGTGCTGTGGGAGAGAATCAAGAGCAACTTGAACTGGGTAAATTATTTCTTGAACAAAGCGACATTTGACCAAAACTATTGTTATACTTCCTACGGGATTCTGCGAATGTATTACACTGGCAGTGTCAAGGTCAGGTAAAAATGGCAAAAGGTTCCAGAAAGCAATATATTATATTGGAGTTTGTTAAGTCTTGTAATGTAGGAGCTACGGCAGTACGACGTTGGGGTTAATATTGCTTCGAGGAAAGGACCTCAGTCCAGGCTTCACAAACTTTATGTGAATTTTGTAAATAAAAAAAAAAGTGTTTCTATTGTTTTGAACACTTAGTTATTAGCAGTATTTTTTCTTCAACAAAATAAACGTTAACAGTTAACCGCCTGGTCCCATCACAGCGCGTCACAACTTTAGTGGGACGGCCTCAGTTAAGAAAGTTATCAAGCAAGGTATCAGGTTTGCTGAGATTCTTGTAAGAGGCAGTAGGGGCGGTCGGGTAGCCTAGTGGTTATAGCGTTCGCTCGTCACGCTAAAGACCCGGGTTCGATTCCCGACATGGGTACAATGTGTGAATCCCATTTCTTGTGTCCCCGCCGTGATATTGCTGGAATATTGCTAAAAGCGGCGTAAAACTATACTCACGATCTCTGTGTGTAAGAGGCAGTGGCATTATACACAATGAGACTCTTGTGTTCCCTAACCTTGCAGAAACTCCACCAAAATAAGAGAATATTGCCGAAAATGACAATACAATTCATTTTTAGAATGATTGTTTGAAAAGAGGGCATGTTGTGAAGTAGGTTTCGACACCGATGAATGCATGCTTCAATACGATAATAAATGTAAGCCATTTCTGTCATTATGGTCAATACCAATCACTATTTATCACCCGTTATCGTTAGTATGGCTATGGAGGGGTCATTTAACTGCAAATGATCAAGGAATGTTTGATTATCACGAAAGTGTTCAAGAGAGACACCAACAATTCAGACGTTGCATCGTGTTTTAATATAAATCTTAATTACAGATATTGACACCTATAACCCTAAATGTTGATATAGCAAATGGAATATCGAAAGCTGAAAACCAATCGACAAATCTATTTTTAAGATTTAGTCTTGTTGAATTCGTAATTCTCTTTGGCCTCAACAAGTGAACTTTGCTTTGCATGTCACACATATTTGTACAAGGTGACTTGTATGTGCGATTGTTCAGCCAATGTTAAACGAAATGCATCCCATGTGAATGGAATTGTATTGTTGTATACAGAAGCATGTGTGATTGCAACCACATGTGGAGCTCTGACTTCAATTTGCATGTCTGGCCAGGAGTTAGGGAGTGGCAGGAATGTGGGTGGTGATAGAATTCTGGTTAAGTGTCTTAATGAGGGGTTAATATTCAAATAAGATTTTACTTTCTGCATACAGATGCGTATGTTCAAAATCTTATTCGTATGCTTAAATGTACTAGTATTACTCACAGTTTAATTCACTGACGAAGGTATCTCATGTTAAACTAAAATACGCGCATAATGAAATCTGAGACCATATTCCATTGAATGTATTTGTGATCAGGTACTTGTTACTTAATATGTTTTTACTACGAAAAGCTTTGTAATGCATGGGAGATAATGGTCAACGCAGGAGAAGCTGAACTTGTATGGCAAATTAAAAGAATGAACATAATGAATAAGTAAGTATGGTTTCACATCCCTGTCAATATTCCAGCAATAGTATGGCTGGGGACGCCACACATATTGCATGGGGGAATCGAACCCGGGTCTTTTGTGTTACGAGCGAATGTTTTAACCTCTTGGCTATCCGATCACCGGAATGTAGGTAGCCTATAATAGGCGGTTTGTAAGTGAGTGACTGGTGTTCTTTGACGTAAGTGAGTTAACCCCTCCATCACTGCACATGGATCAGACAAACCATTGGCTGATGGTGTGAGCAATGATCTACGTCGATTGTTTAACGATGCCAAATGCCAGACAATGGTTTGGAGATTGTCTTCTTTTGCACCAAACAAAGTCACCAGATTCTCAATTAGCTCGTTTCTTGGGGCAAGGGGGATGTTTCAGCTCTTGAATCAGAACGAGATCCATAGTCATCTTTTTTATGACATTTTGCTTTCTAAATATGAATATCGATTGATATGAATATACATAGATGAAAATCAGTTGACGATGACAGGCAAATCTAGCTATCCCAATTCAGATAGCATGTGGTGCAGAATGATGATACCAAATACCATTCTACCCAAATACCCTAGCAAATGACTAACATGACATGTTTATTGCAAAACACGAAGTCACATAAACATATCGTACCCACAAAGGTTATCAAAGCATACCTGTTTGGCATTAAAAACAGATGACCATTGTTGTATAGCAAAACAAACATCTTCCCTGAACACAAATCACGAAACAATTCGTAGGTATTTGTTTCACAGAGGGAATTGCTCTATGCTAACTTCTCAGTCATTTCTTTCGGCATGAACAGCAAAATGTGACAAAAGCGGTGAAAGATTGAATAAAAAGTAATCCACGGTTGAAATTTCGTTATATCAGAAAAAGGTTCACATAAGCAATGACGTTGATAATATATAACCTTTTGTTGGATATTGGTAATGCGTTGGGTTGGTGTTCAACCAGGGTTGACTTGGACGGGTTGACAGAGTTGACCTAGTTGATGGAGTTGCATATTTAGACAGTAGAATATGACTTTTACAAGACGTAGGCTATATAAATTTACATATATATTAAGTACACATTTGTTTTCAAATTAATCCAGCAGTGAAGAAACATTTTAGAGCTGTATGATCACAATTTGGTTCCGCAGTTAAGAAAGTGATATTCAATACCATATACCCCCAACCCTTACCGCGAGGAAAGCTCAGTAGCTAGCTTCAGAGCAAGAGGTAATTTGTATGAACACTCTATTTTAAAATAATGTCAAAAGAAATTAAAGCGATTGATGTCGTTATTTATTGGTTAACTGTCTTGTATAATATATCTGAGATATAATATCTGTTGTTGATATATAAATTGTAAATTATGATTACATATACATAAAAAGTAATGCTGTAATCAAGATAATATGTAATGCATATAAGTGCTGAGATGACGAAACAGGTGTAGAGGTTATCAATACCAATGCAACTGAGAACAGACTCATCAACTTCCAAGTTGAGATTCGCTGACAAAGAATTCCACGTTTACAATTGCTGACGTGGTGATACGTGGCAGCCATGTTGCTGACCCAGGCTGACCTAGATTTGGTGCCAAATGTCACGTGACATAATAATCTGTCATTGGTCGCCGTTCAGCCATGCATGTCCGATCAACAGGTGGACATTACCGTCACGAAAAAAATACAAAGATATAACAATAATTATTTCACCAAAATGTATCTCAGCGTAAAGGAAAGTGTGAATACATTTAGACACATTTCTTAATAACATCACACTTTCCATATCGCAGTCGCCATGCATGCACCATGGAACAAAGTAATAAAGGCATCAAACTGACAAATACGACAATACGCATGTTATATATATCATGTATATTATCATTTTGGATATGGAAAATGATGTGAAAATTCATCGGCATTGTACATGTGAATGTCATAATGTTTCAATCACATAAACACTGTCGCATTGTCACATACACAAATACACAGAGAATCAGAAACATATGTTAGCATCAAACTCAAAAACATGATACAATGTCAAATGAATGATATAATGCTCCTACCTCGATCTTTCTCCGGGGCGGCTGCGACTGTAACAACCAGAAGTACCACTACACAGACACACTCCTGAAGGCGCATGGTTACGCCAATCTATAGTCCCTTCCCACACGTAAAACTGTTAAACCATCCAAACTAATAAATAGGTGGAATTGGTTGCTTTCTTTGGGTAAGAAGCCGAAACGGCTTCTTTTTAACTAGGAAGAGCCGAGCTAGCAAGCGTTACCGCCTGCAACAACGGGTTCCTAGGACAATTTATAATTTCTGGCGTGCAGCCTTCCAGGACTGCGACCAGAGTCTTTTGAATATGCTCGAGTTTTAATATACCCTAAGAAAAAAGTTAACCAATCAGGACTCCAGGATACGTCGAGCTCTGACCCCCAAACTGACTATGAGCCAGGCCTGCCTCCCTTTTTGAAAGCTCCGTGCAGTGTACCTCACAGCGTTGTAACCCTACCCCCCTCGTTAAGTGCCCGGTTCCAAATGCTTGTACAGTCAGCTGGCGAGCTCATCAATTTCAACCACTGGAGCCTTTGACCTCTCTCTGACCACCATTTTAACACAAAACCAAGAGCAAAAGATGGATGCATTTCATTTTCGTACTTTTAACTCTTTGCGAAATATCAGTGCAACAAATTGTGATGTTTTTAAATACATTACTTGCATGCTAATTTAATCAAGTATTTTATCTAGGCGTTCATTGTTGAGTAAGCAACGCATATTAAAAGACATTATCATATTATTGTCCATATTAAGCTCGGTTTTGAAAACAAAAACTACCATATCAGAATCAGATAAATATATTTACATGATATACTGTAAATTGTGTAAGTATCGTGTGAGGTTTTAATGAAAATATGTGCCAAAGTGATGCAAAAGAACGTGGTTTGTTGACCTAATAAAATGTACTAACATCAAACAAAATCGTGAGGGTACAAAAAAGTATGTCACGTTTTGACTGACAGGTAAGCAAATGTTCGGCCATTAACCCCTGCGCGTTATTTTCCCTTACAGATGTGTTGGATCTGCTGAGTCGTCAATTTTTCACCATTTGTGATAATTTGACACCACTACAAGAATCTCAGTTATCACTGTCAGCATTGCAGATAAAGTTAGTGTAAACGGAGAACACATGATCCCCGGTCTTAGAACTGTCTGACCTTCAGATTCTAAATTTTAAACATTTCTGCATACTTGACAATTAAAAGCGCATAAACAAACTTCACCCTACAATGCCACCTACTACAGTAAAATATTATTTCTCTCTAATTTGGCAAAATAGGCTTTATTTGAGAGATTAGAAACATTATCGACTAGTATGAACTGCACGAAATATGCCCCTCCCCCTTGTCCCAGATCGAAAGAATACATATACATACGACATATGAGAACTTGAGTCTTTAATTAGAAGCACGTGTATGTCTATTCATAGAAAAAAACTGCAAATTAGGTTTCTAACCTTGTTGATAACGAAAGCAAAATGTTTGTCTAATACGAAAGCAATGCTCTTTTCTTTAATCTGCTGAATGTGGTGTCTTTCAGAAGTGTGTAACCCTCTAAAATGATACAATGGTTGCAACTTTTCCCTGACGAAGAAAAAATAACAGAGGATAAAGTCTAGACAGATGCTTACGCGACAACATTGTTATCGCAAAGTACTAATTAAACAAAATGCAAGTTCTTGTGAATATGGAAAGTGTTTTGTGGTTATTATGTAGGTGAAGTGTTCAAAACTACCTTCATTGTGTTATTATCAATGTTCATAACAGTTCAGAAACAGAGAGAGAGAGAGAGAGAGAGAGAGAGAGAGAGAGAGAGAGAGAGAGAGAGAGAGAGAGAGAGAGAGAGAGAGAGAGAGAGAGTTTTAGGTTAACTTTATTTTGCAAATACAAATGAATTGTCTCGAGATACAACAGAGAGTCAATTATTGTCTCGTTCTTACCACAGGATAATTGTAAATTATATGCATGCACAGCACAAGATTTTATATTATAAGCAGTCATATGTACATAACATGTGTTAATTAACAACTTTATCTAAATTATGATACTGAACACAGAATTACAGTCGGCGCTATAAATGTGCATGTTTAAGGTAATTAGAGAAATACACCGGAAAATGAATTCAAGAAATATTTTTTCGCGAAGATTAACTGTTTCAAGGCAACAAATACAAAAACAAATCGCTAAAATATCAAATTTATGAAATGCAATCATTAAAGTATAAAAAAATCAAAATTATAATTTGACACTGTTTTCGCAGTCAAGTGGTCACGAACTCGAAATCCCAACGCCATAACAAGAAATTCGCGAAACGGCGTGGCCCATACAGGCACCGTAGACACTTTGTCACAGCGCGTTGAAATCCTCGACCCCAAGAACGAAGAACCACAGTCTCACGATAAGCGAATGCCGGGAAGCCTGTTGATGTTGTTATCGGCGGTCATCTTTCTAAGACAGAGGGTCAGCGTTTATCGGGGGGAAAAGAAACTCAGGGTGCCATTGTTTGCACGTGTCACGCTCAAAAGCCAATTATACGCATAAACACTAGGTCTGTTCCCCACGTTTTGTTCAAACTTAAGATACCTACTTTGAACTTCTTATTTTTCTGAGTTTGTTTTCTTTCCGTGCTTTACAATATGCAGAAGAAAGGCAAGACGTTTTGGTTTCCATGTAATAAATAGTGAGAGTTTACGATGACCTTGTCCAAGCCATGGTAATAATGTCAAGGTTGTGGTGTTGGCTTCATTTGTTTAGTAGCCCAGTCACAATGAAACAGCATTATTGTTGAAACGCCAGACAGTTCAGAAACATAATATAATAATGCGATATTATTAGAAACCCAGAATAAATACACTACCAATGTAGCTGATATTAATGTTTATCAATTAAATTGAAAGTTCCGTGGAGAATCCTGGGTACATATATGCTTTCAGTACATGCTAATCTGGAAAAGAACTTTGGCCACTACAGCCATCACACATTGGATAGTTACCAGGGCAATTCCTCAGATGAATATTGCAAAGTTGCAGAATATATTATTCCACGAAATACTCCATTGAATACTCAAGGTCTCTCACAATGTCAGGAACAGGTGACCACAATGATTCCCGTGGAATGATTCAATGTTATCAAATTTGAAAATCATTTTCCGATCTATAACTAAATGCAAATTCCCATTCCCTGATCGTAATTGAACGAGTGACTACAATCAGATGTCCGCAGTAGGAAATTACTTATAAAGAATAAATAATGAACAAAAGAAAACCTCACTTAAATATATTTCTCAGAGGTGGTCTGGCCCGACGTTATAAAAACAATTTCATGCTCAACTCAGTTTCATCCTCAAATTCAATATGTTATACAACATGTGTTCATATTCCTCATTAACAGTATTTGCAATTACGGAAGTCAATCTCTGTGGTGGATGCCCCAAAGGACGTACATGTGCGGCATCTGTGGAGATTTTATGAAGGGTCATATATGTTTTGCATTATCTGAAGAAGGAACTTATGGAGGGAGCCTGCTGTTTGATATATTCACCCTAAGATGGTAATAAATGAGATACAAAGTGCCACCAAAATCCCAACAAGTTCCGGTATAAATGTTCCTCCTACTGACATGATATATGTATGATAACCCATGGATAGTTTTCTTTCTACTCAAAATGGAAGCGTTGACCTTGCCCGTTTATGTATTGGCCGATTGCGACAAAGAAGTGCAAAGTAATTCTTCTTTATTTCTCTACTAATGTTATTGGCATACAGTAAGTCACTCCAAAATTCTTGATTATGAGAAATGTATGATTCGTCTTAAATTTCGAAGATGTGTCAAGTTATTCTATCCAGGACATTCTTGAAAATGTTCTACTTGTAATTCGTTCTACATTTGCAAAATGTTCATGGGAATACAATCTGCATCTCCTCTCAAGATCTTAAAATTGAAATATTTCTGTTACATCGTGTTCATCAAAGTTTATAAATTTTCTTTTCAGCAAGTCATGCTCATGCTTTGTACCCTGCCCCCGGTGGAGGTTTATGTTCATTAAACCTTCTTCTTCAAGGTCCTAACGATTTTTATAAGGATTTATAAAAACGTGTTAATAATGCGGTCTTGCTCGTACAATCGTCTCTGCCAAAAGCAAAGATTTCTTGTGAATATTGAAAGCGTTTTGTCGCTTGGATTATCAGTTTGATCGTCAAAGGTAAAAGAAAAATGCATCAATTAGCACGGCGAGGTGTGAGGTTGTGTTAAGTGTGCCACGCCTGTTGCTGATGAGACTATTTGCAAGAGAACCAGTAGGAGATGGTGACGATGCAATTTGACGGTGCCCTCCACGTGGTGTCATCATAGGCCAGCAGTACCACCTCACGATTCTCAGTGCAGCGACAAAAATAGATTTCAAATATTGCTGAGGGTTGCTATTCTCTTTAAAATGTGCTCTAAATAGTCATAAATCACCCTCCTCGTCTTGGGCTATCACGCTGGCTGTAATCGCTACGCCAGGGCTGCCCTGGAGAACATGGCGACACGAGTCGACATATTGCGACGCAAGTGTAAATATGTGCATAAGCAGAACTACTTGGTGTACACATGTACAAACACCCTGACATTTTAACTATTTATCGGGTTGTATTTTTAAACTTTCAAGACAGTTAATTACTGCTTCAAATGAAGTTATTAATTTTCTTTCATCGAGCTGGTGAAATAATAGGTTTTCACTTTTTAGGTACAATCGAGCATCGTCTCTCTACCAAAATGTTCAAAGAGCGTCATAAGACTCTTGCTCTGAAGTTGTTTGATCAAGGTTACAAAAATCAGTGCCTCAGTAAAGCTTTCAAAAAGTGTTATGGTAGACACGTGGAGGACATTTCCAACTTTGACGCATCAGTGACAAAAATGATGTCCGATGCAATAACATTCCCTAATTTGACTTGTACCTTATTTTCCCGTGTTGTTTTTCCGGTGAAGTTGACTTGCCTTTTCATGTGTTTGTGACGTGTACCACCGGTGAGGCAGGATACGCCCACCTTTTCCCGAACACTGGTATCATTACTATTTGATAGTGATTCATAAACACACTCTTTTGCCTGTTTATTGAATTGGTCAACGAACTAAATCAAACTGACTGTCGTGGAATATTTATCTCAGAAGAAGCACTAAATATTTGTTATTTATTATACGCCGATGATGTTGCCAACACTGCGGATACCACTGGAAGATTACAACAACTGATCAACTGTATAAGTGAATTTTGTAAAAAATGGGGACTGTCTCTAAATATGAACAAATCAAAGATAATCGTTTTTAGAAATGGTGGACGTTTAAGGAACTATGAAAATTGGACTTACAGAGAAGAAAAGATAGAGACTGTGTCATCTTATAAATATTTGGGACTATTTTAAACCCCTAAATTGCTATGGACAAAAGCAACGGCAACATTTGCACAACAAGCAGAAAAAGTATGTCATCTTTTTGGAGGATTACCAATCACTACTGCAATCAAGATGTTCGAATCCATGGTTTTACCAATATAAACATATGGCTCTGAAGTTTTGGGGTTCCAATACTACGAAACTATAGAGATGGTACAGACTACATATTACAAACGGATTCTTAACCTACCAAATAATTGCAAACAATGACGCTGTTCTTGGTGAAACTGGAAGACAACGATTATATGTGTATTATATTAGTAAATGTATTAAATACTGGACAAAATTAATCTCTATGAACACCGAAGCAAACTCTACCGAAGCAAACTTTAATGATGTACAAATTAGATGAAGCTGGCCGTATATCCTGGGCAACATATATAAAAAACATTCTTTTCAAGTATGGATTTGGCTACGCCTGGATAATTCAAGATGTTGGAGATCCGCAAATATTCATTTCACAATTCAAACAACGTATCGTGGACTGTGGTCATTAACATTGGATTGAAAACCTATCTTAAAAATCAAAACTTAAAAGATATTTAACTTTCAAATCGGTATTAACAATAGAAATGTACCTTCAGGAAGTAAACAAGAAGATCTATCAAGAAACCCTAACAAGATTCCGATGCAGCTGCCATAAGCTTATGATCGAAACACTGGACGTCATACCAATACAGAAGAAAACAAAATATTTTGCCCACAATGTCAAAAATAGGACTTCAACTACATTGAAAATGAATAGCATTTCCTTCTTATTTGTACTTCATATTCAACATTACGTTTACATTTTATTGATACATATTTTCACACTAAGCCATCATATGAAAATTGTAAATCTTATGTCTTCTAAATGTAAATACACTATTATACAACTTGCTAAATATATCTACCACGCTTTTAGATTACGCGAGTCACTCACAATTCACTGATGTATTATTTATGTATTATATTCTTTTCATGTATTTATGCATACACTTTATTGATATCATGTATGTTCTATGGGCCTATGGCCTGAAACTTGGAGGAAATAAACTCTATATATACATACATCATAAACACATGCTCATGATGTAGTCGGAATCGTACAATCGACTCTGCTTTATGCAGAGATTTCTATTGGATATGGAAAGAGTTTTAAAGCTTTTATATTTCCTAGTGAGCTGTCATAAAACCAACATATGTAAATACACTTGTGACATAGCCTACTCACACACAAAGTATACTTCCAGTACCTATGTGTCATGACACTGTGGAATGAAGATGATATTTGCGTTTGACTGTAAATCGGTTACACAAATGTATCGTTTATTTCAAACACCACATAATGGGGGGACAGAATGTCGGTTATGTCAGAAGGGTTGGAGATTTTCGTAGTAGTCAGCAATATTGACAGCTGTATCACACCAGTTCGTAGTGGACGTTATGTGTATGTTCAGCTATTTCATTGTGGCCTGTAGTCAGCAGTTTCTTTAGCTTAATCGTGTCGATGTTTGGTCAGCAAAAGCAGTGTAATATCCACACTGAGCCATTGCAATCGGCCGATACCTATCGGTTCTTTCGAAACATTGAATGTTCACTCATGGTCTCTTGAATATGGCAAGAGTTCCCGAGAAAAGTTTATTATCTGAGAAAACAACTTAAACAATAATGACACCTTTCTTGGCAATGACATAACTATCTCGCCAAAGGACAACTCAACATATATTTCGGAAAGCTCGCAGAATATACCAGCAAATAATATATTCCTTGTTCCTGTTTTTGTGAACTTGAAACGCTTAAACACTATTTGTGTCCTGCTGAGAACGCTATGCATGTGTAGATGACATTTTCGATCGGACTATTAAGAATGTGAGATATTTCCGCAACGTCTTTATTTTCACCCACGCAGTCTCTGAATTTATTTTGCCTTTGAAATACCATTTCCTTTTTCCCGAGCTTGAATTTCTTTATATCATGCATTGTGGGTGCAACAAATACACGATGCCGAAAGAACGAAGACAATGGTTCCAAAGGTAGTTTAAACTCTTCCAAACTTTGTCTGGTTTCATGTGCAAATATTTCAGGGGTTAATAATCGAAAAGGATAACAGAGTAGAGTGACATTATATGAACCCTCAAAGCATACACTGGTTCTTGTAGTTATTCGGGAAGGGGGAACCTACATGCATACAGAAGAGATGAAGGTTGGCTGACCGGCTCCTCCCCGAGAGCATCCCTCATATATTAAGGATCGGACGTAAATGTATTCAGCACAGATGGTGGACTGAATAACAGTATTTTCTGAAGGCTAAAATGTCGATGTAGTTAGATTAAACAATTTCAAGTCAACAATATATTTTCTGAAAAAGTGCAAGATTAAAAATTAGGCCTCCGAATAGGGGACATATGCAACGCCGATGTATTTCAAACTAGGTGATGGTTGGAAGGGGAGAGTGTTAAAAACAGTTGCAGAGTAAACTGCAAGACAAAGAAGGTATACACTTGAACATTGGATTTGACAAAATCATTGCAAACGTTAAAAACAGTCGCCTGTTGAGAGGTACTGATTAATATGATGTCACGTGTGTGAAAGATTTCCGGGATGATAGATGCTAAATATACGTGACAAAACTTTTCCCATATTCATAGGATATCTCAGCCGAATTTGTACAATTCCGACTATATCATGAGCATGTGTTTATGAATAATTATCAAATAGTTATAATACCAGGTGTTCGGGAAAAGGTGAGCATATCCTACCCCACCTGTGGCACCCGACAAAAACACACGCAAAGGCAGTTCAATTGTTCAACTGAAAAAAACACGGGAACATATGGTCCAAGTCAAAATAGGGTATTGCATCGGACATCAATCAATTTTGTCACTGATGCACAAATTTGGAAATGTCCTCAACATGTCTTCCATGTCTACAAAGCCTTACTTGGACCTCGAATGTTGTAGCCTTGATCAAGCAACTTTTGAGCAACAGTCGCATGATGCATTTCGATGTCTTTGCAGGCTCGATTGTACCTCAAACGCTGTGAAATGTGGACACCAAAAGCTGGAGCTGCTGTATTATTGCTTGAAGGTTCATGTGCCTGTAATAGGTGAAGGAAGGAGAGATTCAGAATACTTACCCAACAACGTTTTAAGTACTAAAACCTCGATTAAATTGACTGTTACTATGTACCTAGGCGTTCACACACACACACACACACACACACACACACACACACACACACACACACACACACACACACACACACACACACACACACACACACACACACACACACACACACACACACACACACACACACACACACACACGCACATACGCACGCACGCACGCAGGCTCGCTCATACGCATATTAGGATGATACCACCATTCGCACTTGTCCGGACAAGCGAGGTTCAACTGTACACATATACTTCGGCGTCACCGAGGTGTGCAGGGTATCAAACATGAACATATGCCAACAAGCTGAGAATGCTGACATAGTGATTAGTAGCTGAAGAACATGTTGTGTATGCCTGTGTCACACTGATTGGATGCTTTAATGACACTGGAAAAATGGACAACGACTATTAAAGACAATGAAAAGTGCAAGATTGAAGATGTTGGAAAAAGCTACCCAAAAGACACGCCTGAACAGTGATCAGTGATTTAGCCCATGCACATACAATACAATGAGGGTATAAATTGATTCCCAAACGTTACTCCACTTAAATCATTCAGAGGGGTATGGGGGTGACGGATGGGAGTAAACATTCTGGACCATCCCTGCGAGATACGAACTTCCACAGGGCCACGGATAGCCATACTATACTGACTGTTCTGATTACATCTTTGTTTAATGTAATCAGTACAGTCAGTATAGTATGGCTATTCGTGGCCCTGTGCGAACCTTTCCAATTCAACACTCGGTGCGGTGCGGTGCGGTGCGGTGCGGTGCGGTGCGGTGCGGTGCGGTGCGGTGCGTCGATTCCCCATATGGGTGCTCAAGTGATGCCCATTTCTGGTGGGGTGCGGTGCGGTGCGGTGCGGTGCGGTGCGGTGCGGTGCGTCGATTCCCCATATGGGTGCTCAAGTGATGCCCATTTCTGGTGCCCCCTGCCGTGAGACGACTGGAATACTGCAAAAAGCTGCGCACAACTATACTCCTTCACTCACTCACACGCTCAGCATGACATAAGCGCATGGGACATATCACGAATTAAACCGAAGGAAGCAATCGGGCTGTATGTACACATGCCCAAACAAACACAGTGACACGGTGTAGGCGCTCCCAGCTGGATCGACCGGTGTAGGAAAACAAATATACACGAATATGGCACAGGGGGTGAGACCTTGCTGTCGTGGGGCTGAGACCCTTGTGTCACCCTACTGATCGGGGTAACGTGTTTTAATGATGAAGCAGGAAGTTCACAAACTGCCTTACACACCAATACTACATACACAGAGCAATAGAACAAGCCTTACAAGATCTAAGGTTACATATCATATTATTCTCAGTGTTAACACATGAGAAAAAGGTCCTTCAGAAATTCGTTCAGTAAGGTCAGACATTGTCAGAGAAACGGAATGTACACAATATGTGATTACTAAAACACAAAATCCTAACAATAGAAGCATACGTACACTGCCATTATTGTTATTGAATCTTAAACAGCCTGCAGTTGGATTTTAACTCTGTCAACTTTATATTTTATAAGGCTGAACGAGATGCAATGCAACATATTTAAGGCCTCCCAGAACATATCACTTAGTTGTCGTCAGGCGGTTCGTATGGTCACTTTGACCTTGTCTGCCGTTTCAAGACACTCCCAAACACCCAGACTCTTTATAACGTACAATCTATTGCATATGGACGCGATGACTTCTGGTTTATTAATACAGGTTTGTTTACTGTGAGGTGAAATCTGAAACAAGAAACCACGCAATTCGACAATGTCCATTCACTCTAAATATGACGACATATCTGTTCGACAAAGAAATAGACACATACATAACACAACTATCAGACGCCTTGTAATGAGTACGAAATTGTAATAAAGGTAAGGTCATAGCAGACTGGACTGTTGGCAGTAGGCTAGACTGACATTTAGTCCAAGAAATAAAGTTATTTTTTTTCAAAATACAGCATATATCTACAACATAAAACCGAATAAAATCCAAATGGAGCCCAGAGGCATCCTCAGGGCTGAGGCAATGTAGACTAGCCAAATTATTCCAGACTTGAGTTGAACTTCGGAGTTTAGTAATTTATTCTGTAGGGTCTAGTAGACAGTCAGCATTATGTGTGTTATAATATCATTGGTGACGCAGAGCGAAGATCAGACGTGGCTTGATGGCTGTTGTGGTGTGTCATGGGTACCGAGCGGGTTGGTTCTAACTATGGCTATGGTTTTCTCCTTCTGTGCCCATAGAAGAGAGATTGTGAACAATGAAGGGAAACTGACAACGCCGTCATGTAGCTGGAATATTGCGGCGTTAAACAACAAACAAGCAAAAAACATGCGTGTTAATAAGATCAGATCAGATAACGTTGCAGGTGAATATTGGAATATTGATGACAAATGATGAAATCAAACTTCAATTTTCTTGCATTTATGTGTTATCTGTTTAGTAGATAGAATCGAATCGAAAGTGTGTGTTTGTGTGTGTTTGTGTTTGTGTTTGTGTGTGTTTTTGTGTGTGTATGGGGGTGGGGGGGGGGGGGGGGGGGGTGTGTGTGTATGGGTGCGGGTATTAACGTGGGTTAGCTTTGTGCAGAGTTGGCACCAAGTGTGAAAGCTAACTCAACTTGGATGAACATGTCAACATTAACAGTGTTCCCGTCAAATGTGTGAAAGTATTAAAATGAAAAGGAAAATTCAAGGATCAAGTATTTGGGTGCAGTTCCGTCTGAACTCAACAATCTCGCCTTAGATACAACTCAGTCACGTTGTGTAATGGGAAAGTAATTGGAGGAAATTAGTTTCATATGTTTCTTCCAGTTAAATAATAGGGTGATATTTCGGCTAAACTGTTCAATATGCCAGCGCGCCAAGCACTGGGGCCAGATTATGTTAAATGTTGTCTGGCATCATTACGTTCATTTGTCCTCAAATAAACAATTTTTATCGTCTCAAACTCAATGGCCAACGCGGAATGAAAGTTACTCGAGAAATCATTAAACATGTTAAATTGACCCTCCATCCCAAGTTCACAACTAATGCTCCGAAGTAAGAATAAGCTTTCTTTTAACCCATTTAGACATATTTCAATCTTCTCCGATTGTGTTTTAAAGTGAATATTTGATAATGATTCATAAACACACGCGCATGATATAGTCGGAATCGCACAATCGACTCTTTTTCCTATAAATATGGAAAAGGTTTTGTCACTTTTATTTAGCATCTACCACCCCAATTCGAAAATCTTTCACACTCACACACACGCACTCGCAAACGCACACACACACGCACGCACGCACGCACACACACACGCACGCACGTACACACACAAAGCCTTCCCGTTCGATGATCAATATCGGTCGGTTTGGGGATCAAACTATAGTGAAACCTTACTGACCCGGACACATCGAAGTTACATCATGGTCCCGAGATCGATAATCCTGACCCGCAATATGGCAAATGATCGAGTCTGGACCAGACAATCCAGTGATTAATATCATGAGCATCGATCCACGCAATTGGGATCGATGACATTCATCAACCAAGTCAGCGAGCCTGACCACCCTATCCCGTAAGTCGCCTTTGACGACAAGCATAGTCGCCTTTCACGGCAAGCATGGGTTGCTGAAGACCTATTCTACCCCGGAGCTTCACGGGTCGGAACTTAGGGGTAACATGGTTACACTCTATTTGCAAACAGAAGTGATGTCCCGGTGCCTAACTAACGATTCACTTTCTATATATTACAACAATCCCAGCCCATGGCGTCTACGTTTCACAACTTTTGAGGTACAATCGAGCATGATCTTTGTACCCCAAGATTTCATAGAGCGTCATACGACTCTCGAAATATGACACATCAGTGACAAAAATAATGTCTAATGCAATTCCCTATTTTGACTTGTTCCTTATGTTCCAGTGATGTTTGTTATGTGAACAATTGACTTCCCTTTGCATGTGTTTGTGACGTGTGCCACCGGTGGGGAAGGATACGCTCACATTTGCACGAAAACCTGGTATCACGACTATTTGATAGTGATTCACATGATTATGCCATAATAGGAATCATAAAATGGATTTAGCAGATATTTCTTATGAATATGGAAAGGGTTTTGTCGTTTTTTATTTATATACAATAAAGGCCCAAGTGGTTTATTAGTTGCGGCCTAAAAGGTAACTAAATACCTGAGGGAAATTAAATTTAATATACAAGCAATTAAATTAAAAGGGATCGTCCCTCAATCTGGAATCTCGTCAATAGTGGTCCGAGAAGGAATTTGTTTGTTTTTCATTAATGTAAAGTACCATCGGTCAAGCCTTCAAGAGTGCACAGCTGGTCTTCATTGACCTTTGTTGGTGGGCACACGCTAAGTTGACCAATCGAAAACCAACAACAGCGTGTTTTCTTGAGTTATTCCGTTCCAATTCCGTACATTTCCAACCGAAATACCCAAGACGTACCATGTCTATTTCTGAGGAGTGGATGGTTGCAGATTTGGAAACAATATGCCCGTTAATGAGTATAAAGGTTAACGCCCCTTTGAACAGTAGTTCAGTTATGCCATGACATAACGTGGCACATCTTCCCGAGGCAAGGGAGTTAACTGACTTTTAAAAGTCCAGTTTCCACCCTTGCCGAACTAGGCTGGTATTATGGAGTTACATTTTGGCTGGACTAACGAGTCTATGCATAGTCCAATCAAAATCGTGCAACGGAATCGAAATCCAGTTTGTAAACTATCATGCAGATTTCGGCCGATTGCAGGATTTGCAAAACGTGTGCACCGCCAACTCGTTGTCAACAGATATTTTCCTAATCTTTTCATGTTTTTAATCAAGTTGCTCACGTGATTTGATGTACTTCACGATGTATGACCCGTTTTATCACAATATAGATCTTGATTATCGATCAGATCGTCTTGACTGGGCGCCGTCATTTTGTTTGAAGCAAATGCAAGTGACACGAGAGATGGAATTTGACTGGTCAATAGGAGAGGCATAGGAGAGCCCAGAAATTCCAGCCTAGTTCGGCAAGGGTTGATACTGGATTTTTGTAGTCAGTTAACTCTCTTGTCTCGGGAAGATGAAAGTGGGAGGAAATGTCGTGTACCACTTTGTTAAAACCTGCGAGAATTTTGCTGACAAAGGTGCTGACAAGGATCAGGATCAGGGAGAATCTTGAATTCGAACCCGCGATAAGTGGGTCCTGCTGCAGCTTAGTACACAGAATCGCGGAGCCTCAGACACGTGGACCACCCTTGCCCCCTTTGTAAATGAGTATATGTTGTTTCCGACGCTCTAATCCCCATGCCATACATCAGCCAGCAACCAAGGGACAGGAGGGCCAGTGGTTGATAGCACAAATAACTATCAGACAGACAGACAGTTTATTCAGTATTTTAGGCATCAAGACCCATAGTACAATGCAGATTGGATAATAACATTGTCACGTGATGTACATGATCAGATTTTAAATCAAGTTACACATTCCTCATTTTAAAGACATGTTTTAAGAATACAGAAACAGCATG
>NW_025964197.1:0-25041 GCF_023055435.1 Haliotis rufescens | reverse complement strand
ATTTCAGTTCTTTTCTCATGTTAGTCTCTTGGTCGCAGGTCCTGTTCAGATGCGACTTTAAATTGGTTTTCAAGAAGGGAATGGAGGACCTGGCTTACCTGAGTTCGACCCTTCTCCCTATCGTGTCACTATTTGCCTCTGTAGTAGCAACAAGCCCGCCAGCCTGTCACCATACACGGGTTAATTTGTGTATATAACAATTAGTGCTCAACAAGTAGGAAGATCTTGAGTCCAACACCCGCTCCAATTTGTTAACACATTAAGATAGGAAACAAAGGCGTCAGACAAGCCCGATTATACATCAAGAGAATTATGATCACCTCCTGGATCGGTCCCAGGTGTCGATGTATGTTCTGTGTCACTATGTTTGACTTTTAAGAATATATTTCAGTTCTTTTCTCATGTTAGTCTCTTGGTCGCAGGTCCTGTTCAGATGCGACTTTAAATTGGTTTTCAAGAAGGGAATGGAGGACCTGGCTTACCTGAGTTCGACCCTTCTCCCTATCGTGTCACTATTTGCCTCTGTAGTAGCAACAAGCCCGCCAGCCTGTCACCATACACGGGTTAATTTGTGTATATAACAATTAGTGCTCAACAAGTAGGAAGATCTTGAGTCCAACACCCGCTCCAATTTGTTAACACATTAAGATAGGAAACAAAGGCATCAGACAAGCCCGATTATACATCAAGAGAATTATGATCACCTCCTGGATCGGTCCCAGGTGTCGATGTATGTTCTGTGTCACTATGTTTGACTTTTAAGAATATATTTCAGTTCTTTTCTCATGTTTGTCTCTTGGTCGCAGGTCCTGTTCAGATGCGACTTTAAATTGGTTTTCAAGAAGGGAATGGAGGACCTGGCTTACCTGAGTTCGACCCTTCTCCCTATCGTGTCACTATTTGCCTCTGTAGTAGCAACAAGCCCGCCAGCCCTGTTCAGTGCCGACAGCCAGCTTGTCTCTGACGTCAGCTGATTGTTGACGTAATCGCTCTGTGATGTCAACATGGGTTGTGACGAAGCTCCATTGTCTGCATCAGCGGTTTCTGCTTGGCGACCACATCGTTCCGTTCTCGGCCGTTTGCCAAACCGTGTGTATCTTGGCGTCGTTCACCAGCATTCTGATAACTGGGTCGGGTAGGATACCGTTTTTATACCCATCCTGCTGGCAATGTGTTGGTTGTGACGACGGCTATCCGAGTACAGGCACTGTACATAGCTCCAATCAATCCCTAACAAGCACAATGAAGTCCCGGGAGGAAGAATGCAATCTCCATAACATAAACAATAAACTGCCTTACCCTGTACACTCACCACTACTATGCATCAATGCCGTCATGTTTGATTAACGTCTGTGTCTGCCTGCTGCGTTTTCAAACGTAGGAGCGGTGAACCGTTCAGAAAGTGTCTACTCTTTAGCACGTGGTAGTTACAACAGATAGGGATCCACAGCTACTACAACCGAATGATTTTAATTCCTTAACTGGGACGCAAATTCTCAGAAATGGATATCGACAAACCTCGCTTCCATTGTATACACTACTTTGTACACTATGAACAAAATGCCAATACACACACAGAAATATACATTCCTGACTTAAGCTGTGATATTAATTTATCATTACACAAGGTAAATGATTCCAAAACACAAGCGCACATATTTTGACAAGGTAGAACATAATGCTTAAATGTATGCTTCCAACAACATTGTTCAACATCTACTCCAATTAGCTGTGTCATGGGTTAGATAACCCCATTATTCCTCTTTTATCTTGTGTCACCATACACGGGTTAATTTGTACAAATAACAATTAGTGCTCAACAAGTAGGAAGATCTTGAGTCCAACACCCGCTCCAATTTGTTAACACATTAAGATAGGAAACAAAGGCGTCAGACAAGCGCGATTATACCTCAAGAGAATTATGATCACCTCCTGGATCGGTCCCAGGTGTCGATGTATGTTCTGTGTCACTTTGTTTGACTTTTAAGAATATATTTCAGTTCTTTCCTCATGTTAGTCTCTTGGTCGCAGGTCCTGTTCAGATGCGACTTTAAATTGGTTTTCAAGAAGGGAATGGAGGACCTGGCTTACCTGAGTTCGACCCTTCTCCCTATCGTGTCACTATTTGCCTCTGTAGTAGCAACAAGCCCGCCAGTCCTGTTCAGTGCCGACAGCCAGCTTGTCTCTGACGTCAGCTGATTGTTGACGTAATCGCTCTGTGATGTCAACATGGGTTGTGACCAAGCTCCATTGTCTGCATCAGCGGTTTCTGCTTGGCGACCACATCGTTCCGTTCTCGGCCGTTTGCCAAACCGTGTGTATCTTGGCGTCGCTCACCAGCATTCTGATAACTGGGTCGGGTAGGATACCGTTTTTATACCCATCCTGCTGGCAATGTGTTGGTTGTGACGACGGCTATCCGAGTACAGGCAATGTACATAGCTCCAATCAATCCCTAACAAGCACAATGAAGTCCCGGGAGGAAGAATGCAATCTCCATAACACAAACAATAAACTGCCTTACCCTGTACACTCACCACTACTATGCATCAATGCCGTCATGTTTGATCAACGTCTGTGTCTGCCTGCTGCGTTTTCAAACGTAGGAGCGGTGAACCGTTCAGAAAGTGTCTACTCTTTAGCACGTGGTAGTTACAACAGATAGGGATCCACAGCTACTACAACCGAATGATTTTAATTCCTTAACTGGGACGCAAATTCTCAGAAATGGATATCGACAAACCTCGCTTCCATTGTATACACTACTTTGTGCAATATGAACAAAATGCCAATACACACACAGAAATATACATTCCTGACTTAAGCTGTGATATTAATTTATCATTACACAAGGTAAATGATTTCAAAACACAAGCGCACATATTTTGACAAGGTAGAACATAATGCTTAAATGTATGCTTCCAACAACATTGTTCAACATCTATTCCAATTAGCTGTGGCATGGGTTAGATAACCCCATTATTCCTCTTTTATCTTGTGTCACCATACACGGGTTAATTTGTACAAATAACAATTAGTGCTCAACAAGTAGGAAGATCTTGAGTCCAACACCCGCTCCGATTTGTTAACACATTAAGATAGGAAACAAAGGCGTCAGACAAGCTCGATTATACCTCAAGAGAATTATGATCACCTCCTGGATCGGTCCCAGGTGTCGATGTATGTTCTGTGTCACTATGTTCGACTTTTAAGAATATATTTCAGTTCTTTTCTCATGTTAGTCTCTTGGTCGCAGGTCCTGTTCAGATGCGACTTTAAATTGGTTTTCAAGAAGGGAATGGAGGACCTGGCTTACCTGAGTTCGACCCTTCTCCCTATCGTGTCACTATTTGCCTCTGTAGTAGCAACAAGCCCGCCAGTCCTGTTCAGTGCCGACAGCCAGCTTGTCTCTGACGTCAGCTGATTGTTGACGTAATCGCTCTGTGATGTCAACATGGGTTGTGACCAAGCTCCATTGTCTGCATCAGCGGTTTCTGCTTGGCGACCACATCGCTCCGTTCTCGGCCGTTTGCCAAACCGTGTGTATCTTGGCGTCGCTCACCAGCATTCTGATAACTGGGTCGGGTAGGATACCGTTTTTATACCCATCCTGCTGGCAATGTGTTGGTTGTGACGACGGCTATCCGAGTACAGGCACTGTACATAGCTCCAATCAATCCCTAACAAGCACAATGAAGTCCCGGGAGGAAGAATGCAATCTCCATAACATAAACAATAAACTGCCTTACCCTGTACACTCACCACTACTATGCATCAATGCCGTCATGTTTGATTAACGTCTGTGTCTGCCTGCTGCGTTTTCAAACGTAGGAGCGGTGAACCGTTCAGAAAGTGTCTACTCTTTAGCACGTGGTAGTTACAACAGATAGGGATCCACAGCTACTACAACCGAATGATTTTAATTCCTTAACTGGGACGCAAATTCTCAGAAATGGATATCGACAAACCTCGCTTCCATTGTATACACTACTTTGTAAAATATGAACAAAATGCCAATACACACACAGAAATATACATTCCTGACTTAAGCTGTGATATTAATTAATCATTACACAAGGCAAATGAATTCAAAACACAAGCGCACATATTTTGACAAGGTAGAACATAATGCTTAAATGTATGCTTCCAACAACATTGTTCAACATCTACTCCAATTAGCTGTGTCATGGGTTAGATAACCCCATTATTCCTCTTTTATCTTGTGTCACCATACACAGGGGTTAATTTGTACAAATAACAATTAGTGCTCAACAAGTAGGGAGATCTTGAGTCCAACGCCCCCTCCGATTTGTTAACACATTAAGATAGGAAACAAAGGCGTCAGACAAGCGCGATTATACATCAAGAGAATTATGATCACCTCCTGGATCGGTCCCAGGTGTCGATGTATGTTCTGTGTCACTATGTTTGACTTTTAAGAATATATTTCAGTTCTTTTCTCATGTTAGTCTCTTGGTCGCAGGTCCTGTTCAGATGCGACTTTAAATTGGTTTTCAAGAAGGGAATGGAGGACCTGGCTTACCTGAGTTCGACCCTTCTCCCTATCGTGTCACTATTTGCCTCTGTAGTAGCAACAAGCCCGCCAGCCCTGTTCAGTGCCGATAGCCAGCTTGTCTCTGACGTCAGCTGATTGTTGACGTAATCGCTCTGTTATGTCAACATGGGTTGTGACCAAGCTCCATTGTCTGCATCAGCGGTTTCTGCTTGGCGACCACATCGCTCCGTTCTCGGCCGTTTGCCAAACCGTGTGTATCTTGGCGTCGCTCACCAGCATTCTGATAACTGGGTCGGGAAGGATACCGTTTTTATACCCATCCTGCTGGCAATGTGTTGGTTGTGACGACGGCTATCCGAGTACAGGCAATGTACATAGCTCCAATCAATCCCTAACAAGCACAATGAAGTCCCGGGAGGAAGAATGCAATCTCCATAACATAAACAATAAACTGCCTTACCCTGTACACTCACCACTACTATGCATCAATGCCGTCATGTTTGATTAACGTCTGTGTCTGCCTGCTGCGTTTTCAAACGTAGGAGCGGTGAACCGTTCAGAAAGTGTCTACTCTTTAGCACGTGGTAGTTACAACAGATAGGGATCCACAGCTACTACAACCGAATGATTTTAATTCCTTAACTGGGACGCAAATTCTCAGAAATGGATATCGACAAACCTCGCTTCCATTGTATACACTACTTTGTACACTATGAACAAAATGCCAATACACACACAGAAATATACATTCCTGACTTAAGCTGTGATATTAATTTATCATTACACAAGGTAAATGATTTCAAAACACAAGCGCACATATTTTGACAGGTTGGAACATAATGCTTAAAAGTATGCTTCCAACAACATTGTTCAACATCTACTCCAATTAGTTGTGCCATGGGTTAGATAACCCCAATATTCCTCTTTTATCTTGTGTCACCATACACAGGGGTTAATTTGTACAAATAACAATTAGTGCTCAACAAGTAGGAAGATCTTGAGTCCAACACCCGCTCCGATTTGTTAACACATTAAGATAGGAAACAAAGGCGTCAGACAAGCCCGATTATACATCAAGAGAATTATGATCACCTCCTGGATCGGTCCCAGGTGTCGATGTATGTTCTGTGTCACTTTGTTTGACTTTTAAGAATATATTTCAGTTCTTTTCTCATGTTAGTCTCTTGGTCGCAGGTCCTGTTCAGATGCGACTTTAAATTGGTTTTCAAGAAGGGAATGGAGGACCTGGCTTACCTGAGCTCGACACTTCTCCCTATCGTGTCACTATTTGCCTCTGTAGTAGCAACAAGCCCGCCAGTCCTGTTCAGTGCCGACAGCCAGCTTGTCTCTGACGTCAGCTGATTGTTGACGTAATCGCTCTGTGATGTCAACATGGGTTGTGACCAAGCTCCATTGTCTGCATCAGCGGTTTCTGCTTGGCGACCACATCGTTCCGTTCTCGGCCGTTTGCCAAACCGTGTGTATCTTGGCGTCGCTCACCAGCATTCTGATAACTGAGTCGGGTAGGATACCGTTTTTATACCCATCCTGCTGGCAATGTGTTGGTTGTGACGACGGCTATCCGAGTACAGGCACTGTACATAGCTCCAGTCAATCCCTAACAAGCACAATGAAGTCCCGGGAGGAAGAATGCAATCTCCATGACATATGCATCAAACTGCCTTACCCTGTACACTCACCACTACTATGCATCAATGCCATCATGTTTGATTAACGTCTGTGTCTGCCTGCTGCGTTTTCAAACGTAGGAGCGGTGAACCGTTCAGAAAGTGTCTACTCTTTAGCACGTGGTAGTTACAACAGATAGGGATCCACAGCTACTACAACCGAATGATTTTAATTCCTTAACTGGGACGCAAATTCTCAGAAATGGATATCGACAAACCTCGCTTCCATTGTATACACTACTTTGTACAATATGAACAAAATGCCAATACACACACAGAAATATACATTCCTGACTTAAGCTGTGATATTAATTAATCATTACACAAGGCAAATGAATTCAAAACACAAGCGCACATATTTTGACAAGGTAGAACATAATGCTTAAATGTATGCTTCCAACAACATTGTTCAACATCTACTCCATTTAGCTGTGTCATGGGTTAGATAACCCCATTATTCCTCTTTTATCTTGTGTCACCATACACAGGGGTTAATTTGTACAAATAACAATTAGTGCTCAACAAGTAGGAAGATCTTGAGTCCAACACCCGCTCCAATTTGTTAACACATTAAGATAGGAAACAAAGGCGTCAGACAAGCCCGATTATACATCAAGAGAATTATGATCACCTCCTGGATCGGTCCCAGGTGTCGATGTATGTTCTGTGTCACTATGTTTGACTTTTAAGAATATATTTCAGTTCTTTTCTCATGTTAGTCTCTTGGTCGCAGGTCCTGTTCAGATGCGACTTTAAATTGGTTTTCAAGAAGGGAATGGAGGACCTGGCTTACCTGAGTTCGACCCTTCTCCCTATCGTGTCACTATTTCCCTCTGTAGTAGCAACAAGCCCGCCAGTCCTGTTCAGTGCCGACAGCCAGCTTGTCTCTGACGTCAGCTGATTGTTGACGTAATCGCTCTGTGATGTCAACATGGGTTGTGACCAAGCTACATTGTCTGCATCAGCGGTTTCTGCTTGGCGACCACATCGTTCCGTTCTCGGCTGTTTGCCAAACCGTGTGTATCTTGGCGTCGCTCACCAGCATTCTGATAACTGGGTCGGGTAGGATACCGTTTTTATACCCATCCTGCTGGCAATGTGTTGGTTGTGGCGACGGCTATCCGAGTACAGGCACTGTACATAGCTCCAATCAATCCCTAACAAGCACAATGAAGTCCCGGGAGGAAGAATGCAATCTCCAATAACATATACAATAAACTGCCTTACCCTGTACACTCACCACTACTATGCATCAATGCCTTCATGTTTGATTAACGTCTGTGTCTGCCTGCTGCGTTTTCAAACGTAGGAGCGGTGAACCGTTCAGAAAGTGTCTACTCTTTAGCACGTGGTAGTTACAACAGATAGGGATCCACAGCTACTACAACCGAATGATTTTAATTCCTTAACTGGGACGCAAATTCTCAGAAATGGATATCGACAAACCTCGCTTCCATTGTATACACTACTTTGTGCAATATGAACAAAATGCCAATACACACACAGAAATATACATTCCTGACTTAAGCTGTGATATTAATTAATCATTACACAAGGCAAATGAATTCAAAACACAAGCGCACATATTTTGACAAGGTAGAACATAATGCTTAAATGTATGCTTCCAACAACATTGTTCAACATCTACTCCAATTAGCTGTGTCATGGGTTAGATAACCCCATTATTCCTCTTTTATCTTGTGTCACCATACACGGGTTAATTTGTACAAATAACAATTAGTGCTCAACAAGTAGGAAGATCTTGAGTCCAACACCCGCTCCAATTTGTTAACACATTAAGATAGGAAACAAAGGCGTCAGACAAGCGCGATTATACATCAAGAGAATTATGATCACCTCCTGGATCGGTCCCAGGTGTCGATGTATGTTCTGTGTCACTATGTTTGACTTTTAAGAATATATTTCAGTTCTTTTCTCATGTTAGTCTCTTGGTCGCAGGTCCTGTTCAGATGCGACTTTAAATTGGTTTTCAAGAAGGGAATGGAGGACCTGGCTTACCTGAGTTCGACCCTTCTCCCTATCGTGTCACTATTTGCCTCTGTAGTAGCAACAAGCCCGCCAGTCCTGTTCAGTGCCGACAGCCAGCTTGTCTCTGACGTCAGCTGATTGTTGACGTAATCGCTCTGTTATGTCAACATGGGTTGTGACCAAGCTCCATTGTCTGCATCAGCGGTTTCTGCTTGGCGACCACATCGCTCCGTTCTCGGCCGTTTGCCAAACCGTGTGTATCTTGGCGTCGCTCACCAGCATTCTGATAACTGGGTCGGGTAGGATACCGTTTTTATACCCATCCTGCTGGCAATGTGTTGGTTGTGGCGACGGCTATCCGAGTACAGGCACTGTACATAGCTCCAATCAATCCCTAACAAGCACAATGAAGTCCCGGGAGGAAGAATGCAATCTCCATAACATATACAATAAACTGCCTTACCCTTTACACTCACCACTACTATGCATCAATGCCGTCATGTTTGATTAACGTCTGTGTCTGCCTGCTGCGTTTTCAAACGTAGGAGCGGTGAACCGTTCAGAAAGTGTCTACTCTTTAGCACGTGGTAGTTACAACAGATAGGGATCCACAGCTACTACAACCGAATGATTTTAATTCCTTAACTGGGACGCAAATTCTCAGAAATGGATATCGACAAACCTCGCTTCCATTGTATACACTACTTTGTACAATATGAACAAAATGCCAATACACACACAGAAATATACATTCCTGACTTAAGCTGTGATATTAATTAATCATTACACAAGGCAAATGAATTCAAAACACAAGCGCACATATTTTGACAAGGTAGAACATAATGCTTAAATGTATGCTTCCAACAACATTGTTCAACATCTACTCCAATTAGCTGTGTCATGGGTTAGATAACCCCATTATTCCTCTTTTATCTTGTGTCACCATACACGGGTTAATTTGTACAAATAACAATTAGTGCTCAACAAGTAGGAAGATCTTGAGTCCAACACCCGCTCCAATTTGTTAACACATTAAGATAGGAAACAAAGGCGTCAGATAAGCCCGATTATACATCAAGAGAATTATGATCACCTCCTGGATCGGTCCCAGGTGTCGATGTATGTTCTGTGTCACTATGTTTGACTTTTAAGAATATATTTCAGTTCTTTTCTCATGTTAGTCTCTTGGTCGCAGGTCCTGTTCAGATGCGACTTTAAATTGGTTTTCAAGAAGGGAATGGAGGACCTGGCTTACCTGAGTTCGACCCTTCTCCCTATCGTGTCACTATTTGCCTCTGTAGTAGCAACAAGCCCGCCAGTCCTGTTCAGTGCCGACAGCCAGCTTGTCTCTGACGTCAGCTGATTGTTGACGTAATCGCTCTGTTATGTCAACATGGGTTGTGACCAAGCTTCATTGTCTGCATCAGCGGTTTCTGCTTGGCGACCACATCGTTCCGTTCTCGGCCGTTTGCCAAACCGTGTGTATCTTGGCGTCGCTCACCAGCATTCTGATAACTGGGTCGGGTAGGATACCGTTTTTATACCCATCCTGCTGGCAATGTGTTGGTTGTGGCGACGGCTATCCGAGTACAGGCACTGTACATAGCTCCAATCAATCCCTAACAAGCACAATGAAGTCCCGGGAGGAAGAATGCAATCTCCATAACATATACAATAAACTGCCTTACCCTTTACACTCACCACTACTATGCATCAATGCCGTCATGTTTGATTAACGTCTGTGTCTGCCTGCTGCGTTTTCAAACGTAGGAGCGGTGAACCGTTCAGAAAGTGTCTACTCTTTAGCACGTGGTAGTTACAACAGATAGGGATCCACAGCTACTACAACCGAATGATTTTAATTCCTTAACTGGGACGCAAATTCTCAGAAATGGATATCGACAAACCTCGCTTCCATTGTATACACTACTTTGTGCAATATGAACAAAATGCCAATACACACACAGAAATATACATTCCTGACTTAAGCTGTGATATTAATTAATCATTACACAAGGCAAATGAATTCAAAACACAAGCGCACATATTTTGACAAGGTAGAACATAATGCTTAAATGTATGCTTCCAACAACATTGTTCAACATCTACTCCAATTAGCTGTGTCATGGGTTAGATAACCCCATTATTCCTCTTTTATCTTGTGTCACCATACACAGGGGTTAATTTGTACAAATAACAATTAGTGCTCAACAAGTAGGAAGATCTTGAGTCCAACACCCGCTCCAATTTGTTAACACATTAAGATAGGAAACAAAGGCGTCAGACAAGCGCGATTATACATCAAGAGAATTATGATCACCTCCTGGATCGGTCCCAGGTGTTGATGTATGTTCTGTGTCACTTTGTTTGACTTTTAAGAATATATTTCAGTTCTTTTCTCATGTTAGTCTCTTGGTCGCAGGTCCTGTTCAGATGCGACTTTAAATTGGTTTTCAAGAAGGGAATGGAGGACCTGGCTTACCTGAGTTCGACCCTTCTCCCTATCGTGTCACTATTTGCCTCTGTAGTACAAACGTGTTCTTCACTAAAGCAACAAGCCCGCCAGCCCTGTTCAGTGCCGACAGCCAGCTTGTCTCTGACGTCAGCTGATTGTTGACGTAATCGCTGTGATGTCAACATGGGTTGTGACGAAGCTCCATTGTCTGCATCAGCGGTCTCTGCTTGGCGACCACATCGTTCCGTTCTCGGCCGTTTGCCAAACCGTGTGTATCTTGGCGTCGCTCACCAGCATTCTGATAACTGGGTCGGGTAGGATACCGTTTTTATACCCATCCTGCTGGCAATGTGTTGGTTGTGGCGACGGCTATCCGAGTACAGGCACTGTACATAGCTCCAATCAATCCCTAACAAGCACAATGAAGTCCCGGGAGGAAGAATGCAATCTCCATGACATATGCATCAAACTGCCTTACCCTGTACACTCACCACTACTATGCATCAATGCGGTCATGTTTGATCAACGTCGGTTTCTGCCTCCTGCGTTTTCAAACGTAGGAGCGGTGAATCGTTCAGAAAGTGTCTACTCTTTAGCACGTGGTAGTTACAACAGATAGGGATCCACAGCTACTACAACCGAATGATTTTAATTCCTTAACTGGGACGCAAATTCTCAGAAATGGATATCGACAAACCTCGCTTCCATTGTATACACTACTTTGTACAATATGAACAAAATGCCAATACACACACAGAAATATACATTCCTGACTTAAGCTGTGATATTAATTTATCATTACACAAGGTAAATGATTTCAAAACACAAGCGCACATATTTTGACAAGGTAGAACATAATGCTTAAATGTATGCTTCCAACAACATTGTTCAACATCTACTCCAATTAGCTGTGTCATGGGTTAGATAACCCCATTATTCCTCTTTTATCTTGTGTCACCATACACAGGGGTTAATTTGTACAAATAACAATTAGTGCTCAACAAGTAGGAAGATCTTGAGTCCAACACCCGCTCCAATTTGTTAACACATTAAGATAGGAAACAAAGGCGTCAGACAAGCGCGATTATACATCAAGAGAATTATGATCACCTCCTGGATCGGTCCCAGGTGTCGATGTATGTTCTGTGTCACTATGTTTGACTTTTAAGAATATATTTCAGTTCTTTTCTCATGTTAGTCTCTTGGTCGCAGGTCCTGTTCAGATGCGACTTTAAATTGGTTTTCAAGAAGGGAATGGAGGACCTGGCTTACCTGAGTTCGACCCTTCTCCCTATCGTGTCACTATTTGCCTCTGTAGTAGCAACAAGCCCGCCAGCCCTGTTCAGTGCCGACAGCCAGCTTGTCTCTGACGTCAGCTGATTGTTGACGTAATCGCTCTGTTATGTCAACATGGGTTGTGACGAAGCTCCATTGTCTGCATCAGCGGTTTCTGCTTGGCGACCACATCGCTCCGTTCTCGGCCGTTTGCCAAACCGTGTGTATCTTGGCGTCGCTCACCAGCATTCTGATAACTGGGTCGGGTAGGATACCGTTTTTATACCCATCCTGCTGGCAATGTGTTGGTTGTGGCGACGGCTATCCGAGTACAGGCACTGTACATAGCTCCAATCAATCCCTAACAAGCACAATGAAGTCCCGGGAGGAAGAATGCAATCTCCATAACATATACAATAAACTGCCTTACCCTTTACACTCACCACTACTATGCATCAATGCCGTCATGTTTGATTAACGTCTGTGTCTGCCTGCTGCGTTTTCAAACGTAGGAGCGGTGAACCGTTCAGAAAGTGTCTACTCTTTAGCACGTGGTAGTTACAACAGATAGGGATCCACAGCTACTACAACCGAATGATTTTAATTCCTTAACTGGGACGCAAATTCTCAGAAATGGATATCGACAAACCTCGCTTCCATTGTATACACTACTTTGTACAATATGAACAAAATGCCAATACACACACAGAAATATACATTCCTGACTTAAGCTGTGATATTAATTAATCATTACACAAGGCAAATGAATTCAAAACACAAGCGCACATATTTTGACAAGGTAGAACATAATGCTTAAATGTATGCTTCCAACAACATTGTTCAACATCTACTCCAATTAGCTGTGTCATGGGTTAGATAACCCCATTATTCCTCTTTTATCTTGTGTCACCATACACGGGTTAATTTGTACAAATAACAATTAGTGCTCAACAAGTAGGAAGATCTTGAGTCAAACACCCGCTCCAATTTGTTAACACATTAAGATAGGAAACAAAGGCGTCAGATAAGCCCGATTATACATCAAGAGAATTATGATCACCTCCTGGATCGGTCCCAGGTGTCGATGTATGTTCTGTGTCACTATGTTTGACTTTTAAGAATATATTTCAGTTCTTTTCTCATGTTAGTCTCTTGGTCGCAGGTCCTGTTCAGATGCGACTTTAAATTGGTTTTCAAGAAGGGAATGGAGGACCTGGCTTACCTGAGTTCGACCCTTCTCCCTATCGTGTCACTATTTGCCTCTGTAGTAGCAACAAGCCCGCCAGTCCTGTTCAGTGCCGACAGCCAGCTTGTCTCTGACGTCAGCTGATTGTTGACGTAATCGCTCTGTTATGTCAACATGGGTTGTGACCAAGCTTCATTGTCTGCATCAGCGGTTTCTGCTTGGCGACCACATCGTTCCGTTCTCGGCCGTTTGCCAAACCGTGTGTATCTTGGCGTCGCTCACCAGCATTCTGATAACTGGGTCGGGTAGGATACCGTTTTTATACCCATCCTGCTGGCAATGTGTTGGTTGTGGCGACGGCTATCCGAGTACAGGCACTGTACATAGCTCCAATCAATCCCTAACAAGCACAATGAAGTCCCGGGAGGAAGAATGCAATCTCCATAACATATACAATAAACTGCCTTACCCTTTACACTCACCACTACTATGCATCAATGCCGTCATGTTTGATTAACGTCTGTGTCTGCCTGCTGCGTTTTCAAACGTAGGAGCGGTGAACCGTTCAGAAAGTGTCTACTCTTTAGCACGTGGTAGTTACAACAGATAGGGATCCACAGCTACTACAACCGAATGATTTTAATTCCTTAACTGGGACGCAAATTCTCAGAAATGGATATCGACAAACCTCGCTTCCATTGTATACACTACTTTGTGCAATATGAACAAAATGCCAATACACACACAGAAATATACATTCCTGACTTAAGCTGTGATATTAATTAATCATTACACAAGGCAAATGAATTCAAAACACAAGCGCACATATTTTGACAAGGTAGAACATAATGCTTAAATGTATGCTTCCAACAACATTGTTCAACATCTACTCCAATTAGCTGTGTCATGGGTTAGATAACCCCATTATTCCTCTTTTATCTTGTGTCACCATACACAGGGGTTAATTTGTACAAATAACAATTAGTGCTCAACAAGTAGGAAGATCTTGAGTCCAACACCCGCTCCAATTTGTTAACACATTAAGATAGGAAACAAAGGCGTCAGACAAGCGCGATTATACATCAAGAGAATTATGATCACCTCCTGGATCGGTCCCAGGTGTTGATGTATGTTCTGTGTCACTTTGTTTGACTTTTAAGAATATATTTCAGTTCTTTTCTCATGTTAGTCTCTTGGTCGCAGGTCCTGTTCAGATGCGACTTTAAATTGGTTTTCAAGAAGGGAATGGAGGACCTGGCTTACCTGAGTTCGACCCTTCTCCCTATTGTGTCACTATTTGCCTCTGTAGTACAAACGTGTTCTTCACTAAAGCAACAAGCCCGCCAGCCCTGTTCAGTGCCGACAGCCAGCTTGTCTCTGACGTCAGCTGATTGTTGACGTAATCGCTGTGATGTCAACATGGGTTGTGACGAAGCTCCATTGTCTGCATCAGCGGTCTCTGCTTGGCGACCACATCGTTCCGTTCTCGGCCGTTTGCCAAACCGTGTGTATCTTGGCGTCGCTCACCAGCATTCTGATAACTGGGTCGGGTAGGATACCGTTTTTATACCCATCCTGCTGGCAATGTGTTGGTTGTGGCGACGGCTATCCGAGTACAGGCACTGTACATAGCTCCAATCAATCCCTAACAAGCACAATGAAGTCCCGGGAGGAAGAATGCAATCTCCATGACATATGCATCAAACTGCCTTACCCTGTACACTCACCACTACTATGCATCAATGCGGTCATGTTTGATCAACGTCGGTTTCTGCCTCCTGCGTTTTCAAACGTAGGAGCGGTGAACCGTTCAGAAAGTGTCTACTCTTTAGCACGTGGTAGTTACAACAGATAGGGATCCACAGCTACTACAACCGAATGATTTTAATTCCTTAACTGGGACGCAAATTCTCAGAAATGGATATCGACAAACCTCGCTTCCATTGTATACACTACTTTGTACAATATGAACAAAATGCCAATACACACACAGAAATATACATTCCTGACTTAAGCTGTGATATTAATTTATCATTACACAAGGTAAATGATTTCAAAACACAAGCGCACATATTTTGACAAGGTAGAACATAATGCTTAAATGTATGCTTCCAACAACATTGTTCAACATCTACTCCAATTAGCTGTGTCATGGGTTAGATAACCCCATTATTCCTCTTTTATCTTGTGTCACCATACACAGGGGTTAATTTGTACAAATAACAATTAGTGCTCAACAAGTAGGAAGATCTTGAGTCCAACACCCGCTCCAATTTGTTAACACATTAAGATAGGAAACAAAGGCGTCAGACAAGCGCGATTATACATCAAGAGAATTATGATCACCTCCTGGATCGGTCCCAGGTGTCGATGTATGTTCTGTGTCACTATGTTTGACTTTTAAGAATATATTTCAGTTCTTTTCTCATGTTAGTCTCTTGGTCGCAGGTCCTGTTCAGATGCGACTTTAAATTGGTTTTCAAGAAGGGAATGGAGGACCTGGCTTACCTGAGTTCGACCCTTCTCCCTATCGTGTCACTATTTGCCTCTGTAGTAGCAACAAGCCCGCCAGCCCTGTTCAGTGCCGACAGCCAGCTTGTCTCTGACGTCAGCTGATTGTTGACGTAATCGCTCTGTTATGTCAACATGGGTTGTGACGAAGCTCCATTGTCTGCATCAGCGGTTTCTGCTTGGCGACCACATCGCTCCGTTCTCGGCCGTTTGCCAAACCGTGTGTATCTTGGCGTCGCTCACCAGCATTCTGATAACTGGGTCGGGTAGGATACCGTTTTTATACCCATCCTGCTGGCAATGTGTTGGTTGTGACGACGGCTATCCGAGTACAGGCACTGTACATAGCTCCAATCAATCCCTAACAAGCACAATGAAGTCCCGGGAGGAAGAATGCAATCTCCATAACATATACAATAAACTGCCTTACCCTTTACACTCACCACTACTATGCATCAATGCCGTCATGTTTGATTAACGTCTGTGTCTGCCTGCTGCGTTTTCAAACGTAGGAGCGGTGAACCGTTCAGAAAGTGTCTACTCTTTAGCACGTGGTAGTTACAACAGATAGGGATCCACAGCTACTACAACCGAATGATTTTAATTCCTTAACTGGGACGCAAATTCTCAGAAATGGATATCGACAAACCTCGCTTCCATTGTATACACTACTTTGTGCAATATGAACAAAATGCCAATACACACACAGAAATATACATTCCTGACTTAAGCTGTGATATTAATTAATCATTACACAAGGCAAATGAATTCAAAACACAAGCGCACATATTTTGACAAGGTAGAACATAATGCTTAAATGTATGCTTCCAACAACATTGTTCAACATCTACTCCAATTAGCTGTGTCATGGGTTAGATAACCCCATTATTCCTCTTTTATCTTGTGTCACCATACACAGGGGTTAATTTGTACAAATAACAATTAGTGCTCAACAAGTAGGAAGATCTTGAGTCCAACACCCGCTCCAATTTGTTAACACATTAAGATAGGAAACAAAGGCGTCAGACAAGCGCGATTATACATCAAGAGAATTATGATCACCTCCTGGATCGGTCCCAGGTGTTGATGTATGTTCTGTGTCACTTTGTTTGACTTTTAAGAATATATTTCAGTTCTTTTCTCATGTTAGTCTCTTGGTCGCAGGTCCTGTTCAGATGCGACTTTAAATTGGTTTTCAAGAAGGGAACGGAGGACCTGGCTTACCTGAGTTCGACCCTTCTCCCTATCGTGTCACTATTTGCCTCTGTAGTACAAACGTGTTCTTCACTAAAGCAACAAGCCCGCCAGCCCTGTTCAGTGCCGACAGCCAGCTTGTCTCTGACGTCAGCTGATTGTTGACGTAATCGCTGTGATGTCAACATGGGTTGTGACGAAGCTCCATTGTCTGCATCAGCGGTTTCTGCTTGGCGACCACATCGTTCCGTTCTCGGCCGTTTGCCAAACCGTGTGTATCTTGGCGTCGCTCACCAGCATTCTGATAACTGGGTCGGGTAGGATACCGTTTTTATACCCATCCTGCTGGCAATGTGTTGGTTGTGGCGACGGCTATCCGAGTACAGGCACTGTACATGGCTCCAATCAATCCCTAACAAGCACAATGAAGTCCCGGGAGGAAGAATGCAATCTCCATAACATATACAATAAACTGCCTTACCCTTTACACTCACCACTACTATGCATCAATGCCTTCATGTTTGATTAACGTCTGTGTCTGCCTGCTGCGTTTTCAAACGTAGGAGCGGTGAACCGTTCAGAAAGTGTCTACTCTTTAGCACGTGGTAGTTACAACAGATAGGGATCCACAGCTACTACAACCGAATGATTTTAATTCCTTAACTGGGACGCAAATTCTCAGAAATGGATATCGACAAACCTCGCTTCCATTGTATACACTACTTTGTGCAATATGAACAAAATGCCAATACACACACACAAATATACATTCCTGACTTAAGCTGTGATATTAATTAATCATTACACAAGGCAAATGAATTCAAAACACAAGCGCACATATTTTGACAAGGTAGAACATAATGCTTAAATGTATGCTTCCAACAACATTGTTCAACATCTACTCCAATTAGCTGTGTCATGGGTTAGATAACCCCATTATTCCTCTTTTATCTTGTGTCACCATACACGGGTTAATTTGTACAAATAACAATTAGTGCTCAACAAGTAGGAAGATCTTGAGTCCAACACCCGCTCCAATTTGTTAACACATTAAGATAGGAAACAAAGGCGTCAGACAAGCGCGATTATACATCAAGAGAATTATGATCACTTCCTGGATCGGTCCCAGGTGTCGATGTATGTTCTGTGTCACTATGTTTGACTTTTAAGAATATATTTCAGTTCTTTTCTCATGTTAGTCTCTTGGTCGCAGGTCCTGTTCAGATGCGACTTTAAATTGGTTTTCAAGAAGGGAATGGAGGACCTGGCTTACCTGAGTTCGACCCTTCTCCCTATCGTGTCACTATTTGCCTCTGTAGTAGCAACAAGCCCGCCAGCCCTGTTCAGTGCCGACAGCCAGCTTGTCTCTGACGTCAGCTGATTGTTGACGTAATCGCTCTGTGATGTCAACATGGGTTGTGACGAAGCTCCATTGTCTGCATCAGCGGTTTCTGCTTGGCGACCACATCGTTCCGTTCTCGGCCGTTTGCCAAACCGTGTGTATCTTGGCGTCGCTCACCAGCATTCTGATAACTGGGTCGGGTAGGATACCGTTTTTATACCCATCCTGCTGGCAATGTGTTGGTTGTGGCGACGGCTATCCGAGTACAGGCACTGTACATGGCTCCAATCGATCCCTAACAAGCACAATGAAGTCCCGGGAGGAAGAATGCAATCTCCATAACATATACAATAAACTGCCTTACCCTGTACACTCACCACTACTATGCATCAATGCCTTCATGTTTGATTAACGTCTGTGTCTGCCTGCTGCGTTTTCAAACGTAGGAGCGGTGAACCGTTCAGAAAGTGTCTACTCTTTAGCACGTGGTAGTTACAACAGATAGGGATCCACAGCTACTACAACCGAATGATTTTAATTCCTTAACTGGGTCGCAAATTCTCAGAAATGGATATCGACAAACCTCGCTTCCATTGTATACACTACTTTGTGCAATATGAACAAAATGCCAATACACACACAGAAATATACATTCCTGACTTAAGCTGTGATATTAATTAATCATTACACAAGGCAAATGAATTCAAAACACAAGCGCACATATTTTGACAAGGTAGAACATAATGCTTAAATGTATGCTTCCAACAACATTGTTCAACATCTACTCCAATTAGCTGTGTCATGGGTTAGATAACCCCATTATTCCTCTTTTATCTTGTGTCACCATACACGGGTTAATTTGTACAAATAACAATTAGTGCTCAACAAGTAGGAAGATCTTGAGTCCAACACCCGCTCCAATTTGTTAACACATTAAGATAGGAAACAAAGGCGTCAGACAAGCGCGATTATACATCAAGAGAATTATGATCACCTCCTGGATCGGTCCCAGGTGTCGATGTATGTTCTGTGTCACTTTGTTTGACTTTTAAGAATATATTTCAGTTCTTTTCTCATGTTAGTCTCTTGGTCGCAGGTCCTGTTCAGATGCGACTTTAAATTGGTTTTCAAGAAGGGAATGGAGGACCTGGCTTACCTGAGTTCGACCCTTCTCCCTATCGTGTCACTATTTGCCTCTGTAGTAGCAACAAGCCCGCCAGTCCTGTTCAGTGCCGACAGCCAGCTTGTCTCTGACGTCAGCTGATTGTTGACGTAATCGCTCTGTGATGTCAACATGGGTTGTGACCAAGCTCCATTGTCTGCATCAGCGGTTTCTGCTTGGCGACCACATCGTTCCGTTCTCGGCCGTTTGCCAAACCGTGTGTATCTTGGCGTCGCTCACCAGCATTCTGATAACTGGGTCGGGTAGGATACCGTTTTTATACCCATCCTGCTGGCAATGTGTTGGTTGTGGCGACGGCTATCCGAGTACAGGCACTGTACATAGCTCCAATCAATCCCTAACAAGCACAATGAAGTCCCGGGAGGAAGAATGCAATCTCCATAACATATACAATAAACTGCCTTACCCTTTACACTCACCACTACTATACATCAATGCGGTCATGTTTGATTAACGTCTGTGTCTGCCTGCTGCGTTTTCAAACGTAGGAGCGGTGAACCGTTCAGAAAGTGTCTACTCTTTAGCACGTGGTAGTTACAACAGATAGGGATCCACAGCTACTACAACCGAATGATTTTAATTCCTTAACTGGGACGCAAATTCTCAGAAATGGATATCGACAAACCTCGCTTCCATTGTATACACTACTTTGTGCAATATGAACAAAATGCCAATACACACACAGAAATATACATTCCTGACTTAAGCTGTGATATTAATTAATCATTACACAAGGCAAATGAATTCAAAACACAAGCGCACATATTTTGACAAGGTAGAACATAATGCTTAAATGTATGCTTCCAACAACATTGTTCAACATCTACTCCAATTAGTTGTGTCATGGGTTAGATAACCCCATTATTCCTCTTTTATCTTGTGTCACCATACACAGGGGTTAATTTGTACAAATAACAATTAGTGCTCAACAAGTAGGAAGATCTTGAGTCAAACACCCGCTCCAATTTGTTAACACATTAAGATAGGAAACAAAGGCGTCAGACAATCCCGATTATACATCAAGAGAATTATGATCACCTCCTGGATCGGTCCCAGGTGTCGATGTATGTTCTGTGTCACTTTGTTTGCCTTTCAAGAATATATTTCAGTTCTTTTCTCATGTTAGTCTCTTGGTCGCAGGTCCTGTTCAGATGCGACTTTAAATTGGTTTTCAAGAAGGGAACGGAGGACCTGGCTTACCTGAGTTCGACCCTTCTCCCAATCGTGTTACTATTTCCCTCTGTAGTACAAACGTGTTCTTCACTGAAGCAACAAGCCCGCCAGCCCTGTTCAGTGCCGACAGCCAGCTTGTCTCTGACGTCAGCTGATTGTTGACGTAATCGCTCTGTGATGTCAACATGGGTTGTGACGAAGCTCCATTGTCTGCATCAGCGGTTTCTGCTTGGCGACCACATCGCTCCGTTCTCGGCCGTTTGCCAAACCGTGTGTATCTTGGCGTCGCTGACCAGCATTCTGATAACTGGGTCGGGTAGGATACCGTTTTTATACCCATCCTGCTGGCAATGTGTTGGTTGTGGCGACGGCTATCCGAGTACAGGCACTGTACATAGCTCCAATCAATCCCTAACAAGCACAATGAAGTCCCGGGAGGAAGAATGCAATCTCCATGACATATGCATCAAACTGCCTTACCCTGTACACTCACCACTACTATGCATCAATGCGGTCATGTTTGACCACTGTAGGTGTCTGCCTGCTGCGTTTTCAAACGTAGGAGCGGTGAACCGTTCAGAAAGTGTCTACTCTTTAGCACGTGGTAGTTACAACAGATAGGGATCCACAGCTACTACAACCGAATGATTTTAATTCCTTAACTGGGACGCAAATTCTCAGAAATGGATATCGACAAACCTCGCTTCCATTGTATACACTACTTTGTACAATATGAACAAAATGCCAATACACACACAGAAATATACATTCCTGACTTTAGCTGTGATATTAATTCATCATTACACAAGGTAAATGATTTCAAAACACAAGCGCACATATTTTGACAAGGTAGAACATAATGCTTAAATGTATGCTTCCAACAACATTGTTCAACATCTACTCCAATTAGTTGTGTCATGGGTTAGATAACCCCATTATTCCTCTTTTATCTTGTGTCACCATACACAGGTTAATTTGTACAAATAACAATTAGTGCTCAACAAGTAGGAAGATCCAACACCCGCTCCAATTTGTTAACACATTAAGATAGGAAACAAAGGCGTCAGACAAGCGCGATTATACATCAAGAGAATTATGATCACTTCCTGGATCGGTCCCAGGTGTCGATGTATGTTCTGTGTCACTATGTTTGACTTTTAAGAATATATTTCAGTTCTTTTCTCATGTTAGTCTCTTGGTCGCAGGTCCTGTTCAGATGCGACTTTAAATTGGTTTTCAAGAAGGGAATGGAGGACCTGGCTTACCTGAGTTCGACCCTTCTCCCTATCGTGTCACTATTTCCCTCTGTAGTAGCAACAAGCCCGCCAGTCCTGTTCAGTGCCGACAGCCAGCTTGTCTCTGACGTCAGCTGATTGTTGACGTAATCGCTCTGTGATGTCAACATGGGTTGTGACCAAGCTCCATTGTCTGCATCAGCGGTTTCTGCTTGGCGACCACATCGTTCCGTTCTCGGCCGTTTGCCAAACCGTGTGTATCTTGGCGCCGCTCACCAGCATTCTGATAACTGGGTCGGGTAGGATACCGTTTTTATACCCATCCTGCTGGCAATGTGTTGGTTGTGGCGACGGCTATCCGAGTACAGGCACTGTACATGGCTTCAATCAATCCCTAACAAGCACAATGAAGTCCCGGGAGGAAGAATGCAATCTCCATAACATATACAATAAACTGCCTTACCCTTTACACTCACCACTACTATGCATCAATGCCTTCATGTTTGATTAACGTCTGTGTCTGCCTGCTGCGTTTTCAAACGTAGGAGCGGTGAACCGTTCAGAAAGTGTCTACTCTTTAGCACGTGGTAGTTACAACAGATAGGGATCCACAGCTACTACAACCGAATGATTTTAATTCCTTAACTGGAACGCAAATTCTCAGAAATGGATATCGGCAAACTTCGCTTCCATTGTATACACTACTTTGTGCAATATGAACAAAATGCCAATACACACACAGAAATATACATTCCTGACTTAAGCTGTGATATTAATTCATCATTACACAAGGCAAATGAATTCAAAACACAAGCGCACATATTTTGACAAGGTAGAACATAATGCTTAAATGTATGCTTCCAACAACATTGTTCAACATCTACTCCAATTAGCTGTGTCATGGGTTAGATAACCCCATTATTCCTCTTTTATCTTGTGTCACCATACACGGGTTAATTTGTACAAATAACAATTAGTGCTCAACAAGTAGGAAGATCTTGAGTCAAACACCCGCTCCAATTTGTTAACACATTAAGATAGGAAACAAAGGCGTCAGACAATCCCGATTATACATCAAGAGAATTATGATCACCTCCTGGATCGGTCCCAGGTGTCGATGTATGTTCTGTGTCACTTTGTTTGCCTTTCAAGAATATATTTCAGTTCTTTTCTCATGTTAGTCTCTTGGTCGCAGGTCCTGTTCAGATGCGACTTTAAATTGGTTTTCAAGAAGGGAACGGAGGACCTGGCTTACCTGAGTTCGACCCTTCTCCCAATCGTGTTACTATTTCCCTCTGTAGTACAAACGTGTTCTTCACTGAAGCAACAAGCCCGCCAGCCCTGTTCAGTGCCGACAGCCAGCTTGTCTCTGACGTCAGCTGATTGTTGACGTAATCGCTCTGTGATGTCAACATGGGTTGTGACGAAGCTCCATTGTCTGCATCAGCGGTTTCTGCTTGGCGACCACATCGCTCCGTTCTCGGCCGTTTGCCAAACCGTGTGTATCTTGGCGTCGCTGACCAGCATTCTGATAACTGGGTCGGGTAGGATACCGTTTTTATACCCATCCTGCTGGCAATGTGTTGGTTGTGGCGACGGCTATCCGAGTACAGGCACTGTACATAGCTCCAATCAATCCCTAACAAGCACAATGAAGTCCCGGGAGGAAGAATGCAATCTCCATGACATATGCATCAAACTGCCTTACCCTGTACACTCACCACTACTATGCATCAATGCGGTCATGTTTGACCACTGTAGGTGTCTGCCTGCTGCGTTTTCAAACGTAGGAGCGGTGAACCGTTCAGAAAGTGTCTACTCTTTAGCACGTGGTAGTTACAACAGATAGGGATCCACAGCTACTACAACCGAATGATTTTAATTCCTTAACTGGGACGCAAATTCTCAGAAATGGATATCGACAAACCTCGCTTCCATTGTATACACTACTTTGTACAATATGAACAAAATGCCAATACACACACAGAAATATACATTCCTGACTTTAGCTGTGATATTAATTCATCATTACACAAGGTAAATGATTTCAAAACACAAGCGCACATATTTTGACAAGGTAGAACATAATGCTTAAATGTATGCTTCCAACAACATTGTTCAACATCTACTCCAATTAGTTGTGTCATGGGTTAGATAACCCCATTATTCCTCTTTTATCTTGTGTCACCATACACGGGTTAATTTGTACAAATAACAATTAGTGCTCAACAAGTAGGAAGATCCAACACCCGCTCCAATTTGTTAACACATTAAGATAGGAAACAAAGGCGTCAGACAAGCGCGATTATACATCAAGAGAATTATGATCACCTCCTGGATCGGTCCCAGGTGTCGATGTATGTTCTGTGTCACTATGTTTGACTTTTAAGAATATATTTCAGTTCTTTTCTCATGTTAGTCTCTTGGTCGCAGGTCCTGTTCAGATGCGACTTTAAATTGGTTTTCAAGAAGGGAATGGAGGACCTGGCTTACCTGAGTTCGACCCTTCTCCCTATCGTGTCACTATTTCCCTCTGTAGTAGCAACAAGCCCGCCAGTCCTGTTCAGTGCCGACAGCCAGCTTGTCTCTGACGTCAGCTGATTGTTGACGTAATCGCTCTGTGATGTCAACATGGGTTGTGACGAAGCTCCATTGTCTGCATCAGCGGTTTCTGCTTGGCGACCACATCGTTCCGTTCTCGGCCGTTTGCCAAACCGTGTGTATCTTGGCGTCGCTCACCAGCATTCTGATAACTGGGTCGGGTAGGATACCGTTTTTATACCCATCCTGCTGGCAATGTGTTGGTTGTGACGACGGCTATCCGAGTACAGGCAATGTACATAGCTCCAATCAATCCCTAACAAGCACAATGAAGTCCCGGGAGGAAGAATGCAATCTCCATAACATAAACAATAAACTGCCTTACCCTGTACACTCACCACTACTATGCATCAATGCGGTCATGTTTGATTAACGTCTGTGTCTGCCTGCTGCGTTTTCAAACGTAGGAGCGGTGAACCGTTCAGAAAGTGTCTACTCTTTAGCACGTGGTAGTTACAACAGATAGGGATCCACAGCTACTACAACCGAATGATTTTAATTCCTTAACTGGAACGCAAATTCTCAGAAAGGGATATCGGCAAACTTCGCTTCCATTGTATACACTACTTTGTACAATATGAACAAAATGCCAATACACACACAGAAATATACATTCCTGACTTTAGCTGTGATATTAATTCATCATTACACAAGGTAAATGATTTCAAAACACAAGCGCACATATTTTGACAA
>NW_025964196.1:0-25079 GCF_023055435.1 Haliotis rufescens | reverse complement strand
GGCCAGTTTGCAATTAAAACGTAACAGAGAACCGTTGCGCCTCTGTGAATCGGTAATTTGTGTGAACACGTGATATTTGTTATGACACAGAAAGGGGCTTTTGTGAATGGTTTCCAGCATAACGGTACACATATATTTATTGGCATATCTCCAACACTACTGGATGAATGTTTGTCACTCAACGTAACGCAATGAACTGCCCGGCAGTAGTGAAGGTCTGAAACGTCCTGACAAAGAATAAAGAAATGGCTATCCTCAAAAAGTGTCATGCATTCAGTCCCTTACTCACCCTTAGGAATTCCAAACGGGGGCCAGATAAGACACAATCCATGTCTTCATGCCCCACACATACTTTGATAAAATCGGACCACTGGTTTCTGAGTTCCATGGCAACACAGAGGAGAGGACACCGGTGGTTTCTAGATTTATAAATCATTATTCATACGGACCAACACATTTGCGACAAAGCTGGATAATGCTCTTGGGTCAATGCAACGCCAGTGAATTGGTGTTATTCGTATATTTGTGGGGCGCTTCCTTCAGTATGGGAGTTTGACATGCAATTGAAAATGAAATATAACTGCTTAGCAGTGATACTTAGACACAGACATCAAAGCACAAGCACTGTGCAACATAGACTGTGGACACACTGTGGATACACTGTGGATACAATGTGTATTCAATGTGGATACAATGTGGATACAATGTGGATACATACTGCCTACTTTCAACATGTTCTATGGAGAACAGTTGAAGATACGAGCTGTAGTGAGGAATGAAATGTGTTGTTTTGCATGGAGTCTGTGGTCATATTATTGACCAGCTCATGCACGTTGTGTTTCACAAGAGGAATGTCCCCACATGGTGCAACTTGTGTCACATGTCGCATGTATTTTGTTCTTTGTGCAATTGTGTAGTTTCCAATGATAACCTGCAAAATTCTTCCGGTTCTATTGCGGGCGCTTTGGGCGAATGGGCATTATGCTCTGTTTATTCAAACAATGTGCTTTAAAATTTTGGGTTCTATCTTGGAGCATTAATAAATATTTGTTTGAAAAAATGGTTTTGAAAGCTGACCATCCTTGTTTTCTTTTCGACATACAGCACAAAATTCACAAGCGTATTTCACACACAATGAAGTTCATTCAAAGCAATTTGTAATTGATAGTTAGAATAAAGCACTGAGAAATAGTAGGGTAAACGTAAATATAACTTACCCTATTCAAAAGATATTATTCATATCTAACGAATAGGTTGGCTCTTTATTTTTTTTATCTGTCTTTTATTTGTTAGGCTTCTTTTGCGTATTGAAAATACTAATGTGTAATGTTATGTAATGTGTGGATTTCATTCTAGGCCCCGAGCAGAGCATCTGGTGATAAATAAAGGGAATTGCAAGCCCATAACTAGATATTTCAAGTGCGAATATTGTGTCCCTATTATCCAAGTCCTTTGTAAATCACCAATCGAGATAATTCTGTGCCAATTCAAGGCAAGTCGTACACAGCACATACACAACAGCAATATAGCTTTAAAAATTATATAAGCCATGAGAATTGGTGTATTTAAAACATAGTCACCCCAATGATAGTATGATGGCTTTTCAGGAGATATTCCAAGTATGAATATTGTGTGTCTATTATTACGCGTCTTTCGTAAATCACCAAACGAGACAATTCTATGCCATTTCAAGGCAAGTCGTACACAGCACATACACAACCGCACTTTTCCACTGAAAGGCTATTTCTCCCATAAGAATTAGTGTATCAAATACATATTTACCTCAATGATAGTGTGATGGCTTCTTTGTAGATATTCCAAGTACAAATATTGTGTGTCTATTATTACACGTCCTCCGTAAATCACCAAACGAGACAATTCTACGCCATTTCAAGGCAAGTCGTACACAGCGCATACGCAACAGCACTATAACGCGAAAGGCTATTTCTCCCATAAGAATTAGTGTATCAAATACATATTTACCTCAATGATAGTGTGATGGCTTCTTTGTAGATTTTCCAAGTACAAATATTGTGTGTCTATTATTACGCGTCCTCCGTAAATCACCAAACGAGACAATTCTACGCCATTTCAAGGCAAGTCGTACACAGCGCATACGCAACAGCACTATAACGCGAAAGGCTATTTCTCCCATAAGAATTAGTGTATCAAATACATATTCACCCCAATGATAGTATGATGGCTTCTTAGGAAATATTCCAAGTACAAATATTGTGTGTCTATTATTACGCGTCCTTCGTAAATCACCAAACGAGCCAATTCTATGCTATTGCAAGGCAAGTCGTGCAAAGCACATAAACATCCAACAGTAGAAAGCTAGAGAGGCTATTTATTATATAGTGAAAGACTGATTTTCTGAAGTTGAGAAAAGTAAAAATATCACTTGATATTTCACTGAACTTGTCTCCTTTGTCTCATCCAATATTTTACTTCTAACCTCATATGACACCATACACATCAACTAAAGACACCATAAGTAATAGTCGCTGTACCCGCCCTCACCACCATGTATCTGTACCCACCCACCCCACCCCACCCCACAATGTATCTGTACCCGCACATCTCACACCATCATGTATCTGTACCCTCCCACCCCTCACCACAATGTATCTGTACCCACCCCACCCCTCACCATCATGCATCTGTACCCATCCAAACCCTCACCATCATGCATCTGTACCCATCCCACACCTCACCACCATGTATCTGTACCCGCCCACAGCTCACCACCATGTATCTGTACCCGCCCACCCCTCACCACCATGTATCTGTACCCACCCACCCCTCACCACCATGTATCTGTACCCGCCCACCCATCACCACCATGTATCTGTACCCGCCCACGCCTCACCACCATGTATCTGTACCCACCCACCCCTCACCGCCATGTATCTGTACCCGCCCACATCACACCACCATGTATCTGTACCCACCCACCCCTCACCACCATGTATCTGTACCCACCCACCCCTCACCACCATGTATCTGTACCCGCCCACCCCTCACCACCATGTATCTGTACCCACCCACCCCTCACCACCATGTATCTGTACCCGCCCACCCCTCACCACCATGTATCTGTACCCGCCCCACCCCTCACCACCATGTATCTGTACCCGCCCACCCCTCACCACCATGTATCTGTACCCGCCCCACCCCTCACCACCATGTATCTGTACCCGCCCACCCCTCACCACCATGTATCCCTCACCACCATGTATCTGTACCCGTACACCCCTCACCACATGTATCTGTACCCACCCACCCACCCACCCCTCACCAGCATGTATCTGTACCTACCCCTACCTCACCATCATGTATCTGTATCCGCCCATCCCTCACCACCATGTCTCTGTACCCGCACACCCCTCACCAACATGTATCTGTACCCACCCACCCACCCCTCACGTGGCTGATGTCTATTTTTCCGGTGTGCCTTAACTCTACTTCCGGTGTGTCTGATGTACGCGTCCGTTGTGTCCACTTCCAGTGTGCCTGAAGTCTACTTCAACCGGTGCCTGAAGTCCATTTCCGTGGTTTCCACTTCCGGTGCACCTAAGCACCACTTCCGGTGTTCCTGAAGTTCACTTCCGGTGTTTCCAATTCCGGTGTATCGCAATCCACTTCCGGTGTTCCCGAAGTTCAATTCCGGTGTTCCTGATTTGCATTTCGGGTGTGCCCGCAATCCACTTCCGGTGACCCTACAATCCATTTCCGGTGAGCCTGCAATTCACTTCCGGTGACTCTACAACTCACTTCCGGCGTTCTTGATTTGTACTTCCGGTGAGAATACAATCCACTTCCGGTGTATCTGCAATCCACTTCCGGTGAGCCTGCAATCCACTTCCGGTGAGCCTGCAATCCACTTCCGGTGACTCTGCAATCCCCTTCCGGCGTTCCGGACTTGTACTTTCGGTGAGCCTGCAATCCACTTTCGGCGAGCCTGTAATCCACTTCCGGCGAGCCTGCAATCCACTTCCGGTGACTCTACAACTCACTTCCGGCGTTCTTGATTTGTACTTCCGGTGAGAATACAATCCACTTCCGGTGTATCTGCAATCCACTTCCGGTGAGCCTGCAATCCACTTCCGGTGAGCCTGCAATCCACTTCCGGTGACTCTGCAATCCCCTTCCGGCGTTCCGGACTTGTACTTTCGGTGAGCCTGCAATCCACTTTCGGCGAGCCTGTAATCCACTTCCGGCGAGCCTGCAATCCACTTCCGGCGAGCCTGCAATCCACTTTCGGCGTTTCTGATTTGTGCCTCCGTAGAGCCTACAATCTACTTCCGGCGAGCCTGCAATCCACTTCCGGCGAGCCTGTAATCCACTTCCGGCGAGCCTGCAATCCACTTCCGGCGAGCCTGCAATCAACTTCCGGTGTACCTGAAATCCACTTCCGGTCATGTCATGCTAACATTGTGCAACATTGTGCAACATTGTTGCAATCCAGAGCACAATTAGCCTCCTGACCTGATAGGGGGCGGTCGGGTAGCCTAGTGGTTAAAGCTAAGACCCGGGTTTGATTCCCGACATGGGTACAATGTGTGAAGCCCATTTCTGGTGTCCCCCGCCGTGATATTGCTGGAATATTGCTAAAAGCGGCGTAAAACCATACTTACTCACTCACTCACTCACTCACTCCAAAACTCACTCACTCCAAAATTCACTCACTCACTCACTCACTCACTCACTCACTCTGACCTGATACAGTGAGAGTTTTAGTCACCTCTTCCATTTATATAAGTTAAATACTGAGAAAGACTGCGCAACGTGTTTCAATGTGACATTCTGAGAGAAATATGTCTTGAATCAGTCCTGCACTACATTAATACAACTTACAGCCTACGCGTATTCAATCCACAAACCATCGCTTCTCTTCCTTATTGCACAGGCACAGACCATAGAAAGACTTTATTACTCATGTGTCAAGACTTTCATAGTTATTCCAACACAGTGTTTGTATCAACATGATTAATGAAACGCAATTCATAATTTAGAGTTCAAAAAGTGCGCTGAGAAATGGTAAGATCTATATAAATATAACGTATACTATTCCACAAATATTATTCATACCCAACGAATAGCGTTGTTCTTTCTGTTTTCGAATGAATAAATAGTATCTGTCTTTGTGGTTAAGGCTTTTCTTGCGCATTTACAAAACTGGAGATATCATGCAACGTGCAACGTACGTACGTATGCTATTCGATTTTAGCCCCAGGAACGAAACCCGCACTGGTAGTACACGGGGGGATGCTGCGGGCTTATCACCTGCAAATAAATTAGCCCATGGCCAGACAAACGATGCTGTACATCCATAAGCTAGAACGGTTTAGTTCACAGCGCTAATGTGGCCACCAGTAATCTTATTCATCTCGCGCTATAGCCGAACATTTATTAATAGAAAGGGGGTTTTCCAGACAAGTCGCAACCGTCTGGAAATCCACTTTCGGCTACTTTGGGGTCCTTTCGGAAGTGCTCATGCCTCCAGTTTCGGTCCGCAGCATCCTTACACGGCTCGTTTTGGCCCAGGGGCACCCTCAGAGGCTGCAAACCCCCTTTCTAGAAGGAACTCTTTTTCTAAGAACTACTTACCTATTGCATGAACCCCAAACTCAACTCTCACCCTTCAACCCCCGCCAATCCAATCGCTCCCTTTTCATCGGCCGACGAATCGCTTTTCTCCCTTTCCCTTCTTTTGCTTCGATTACACGGGCCCGCTTTACCCCGCTTCTTCCCCGCTTTTAACGCGCTTTTAACCCGCTTTCGCCCACTATTCCCGCTTCCCTTTCAAACGTTAGCGCAATGTACCAACAAATAGCATCAATTAACTTGTCTTGTCTTTCATTTCATTTCGTCACATTTTCTCAGAAACTTTCACTATAATTTAAAAAATTTTTAAAGTCTTCATTTTACCACTAGTTACGGCTTCGCTTACAAACACAATATTGACAATTAACTTCTCTTGTCTTTCATTTCATCACATTTTTACAGAACATTTCACTACACATTTCAAAATATATATTACAATTTTAATGTCTTCATTTCACTTCCTTCTTCTCTTCTTGCCATTTCCTCTTCTTGCCCTTCCAATGCAGTTTCAACTCTCTTTCACGCAGTCACCATTTATTTTACATCTTTATTACTTTACCTCCACGGCTTTCTGTGGTCTGTAAAACAAATCATTCCATCATTATACTTTATTTTTCAAATATAGCAAATCCTTTTGATTTAGTTCCACTTTTTTTTCTACTTCTTTCCACTTTTTGCACAAATCCACCACGTCACTACACCGGCTACACCCCGAGCACCGACGGCCCAAAAACGCAGTTTAGCAAGACGGTACCAAGCCACTCAAAGGCCACCGGCTGCACCCAGAGCATCTGGGCATTGCACCGACCGCCAAAAAACGCAGTTTAGACAGCCGGCACCAAGCCACCCGGAAGGAAGCGGCAAAGCACCAATCACAAGCGGGATTACGAATGCCAAGGCCGTCATTTCCGCAATCGCTGGCCAAACATGGCCGCGGCGCACCTGACTTCTCGCTGGCTGGCATTACCACACCCAAGCGTGCTCGCTCCGTCGAGTCGCATCTCCATCGACGGACAGGACGATTATGCACATGCATCTGAAGGTAAGTTCATTCATATATTTCACTCCACGTCTTTTATTTCTCGCACAGAGCGGCCAATTCGGATTCTGTCCAACAGGGACGAAGCATGTTCCAAACCTTGTCCTCCCTCGGCCGTTTGCAACTTCTTCTTTCATCACAGAAAATGTCGCCTGTTTTTGCCGCTCTCTGGTGCACGTTGCAAGTGTTTTCGTGGCGAAGAAGCAGGCAGCGCGCTTTCTGTATTCTTGTATGTATGATAAATGCGTACCCTCACGTCCTGGCCACGCCCTATAACAGAGTATACAGCTACCGTATTTCATCTGACAGAAGAACTGCAATTTATTAGCATTAATCAACTTCATCACGTCCCTCAGTGTAAACAAACCTAAAGTTTTTAACTACCGTATTTCCTTCAAAAAACACATCCCTTTATCATGAGTATGCATTCATTATTCTCCATTCATTGATCAAGTTCTTTGTTTATATTCCATTTGCTGCTGTACAGGCCTGCCGAACCAATGCCCCGGCACTCTCCCTCCTGACTCCCTCCCTCCCTCCCTCCCTCCCTCCCCCCCCCCCCCCCCCCCCCAATCCTGTCTCGCTGCATAAAATGCGAAGGAGAACGTTAATTGTCTGTTCTTCTGAAAACCTTATCTAAAAGTAAATAATATTGTTGACATTCTTTGTGTTACCACTTCAGTGTATCTATGGCAACAGTTCTGTAATTATTCCAGTATCATGAACCAGGAAAAGTGACATATATATTGACACCTCAATGCCTAGATTTCCAAGAAGTTGAGTTTTAGTTGGTTTCCATGGTATCAGAGCATTAAGATTGGTGGAGTAAAAGTGTTGTTTATCTTGTTTTGACTGTGAATCACTTGTGCTCATTGTGTTGGACATTGTTGCAGATCCTCTCCAAGATGGCTCCGTGGCCACCGACACAATCTCCTGACACAACTTACCACAGCCCTGATATTTTCCTCTTTGTGGAAGATTGTGAAAGGTAGGCGATTTTATACCTTGGTCTCATTATTCTCAATAATATTTGTCATGTGGTGTCCTGTATTTGCGGTATCAAGCTCCCCGCTCCTAACAGCAAGGATTTATCTAGAATTGCAAACAAGGTGCCCTTGGCAGGCAAACTGGGGAGATGTTGTTCAAACTTTGATTTTTGGAATGTAAAATTTTTGCATTTTCTGAGGAATCGGGAAATTCAGATTCAAATTGGGAATTTGTACAATCATTTGCTGCCAACTTGGGGCTGAATATGGGTCTCTGAGCAAGTCTAGATAGTCCCCAAATAGATTTACGTGACAGGTCCTTTTTTGTGTATATTACAGCAATGGTGAAGGAGTAACTCATCAATGCACTTTACTGGGACCAGCTGATTTAGCACTAATTGGCTCAGGCTGTCGATTGTGGCTCTCACTTCACAGGTCTGTGTTCCAAAGCAATCCTTAGGGCAAGTTGTGTTTGTGTTAACATAGGTTAACCACAACTCTCTATTTAGCCCTTTCCGATCAAGCACCCTTTAACGATCATTAGGGTTAGGTTCCCCTTTCTGATAAAGCACCCCTTTACGATCATTAGGGTTAGGTTCCCCTTTCCGATCAAGCACCCTTTAACGATCATTAGGGTTAGGTTCCCATTTCTTATAAAGCACCCCTTTACGATCATTAGGGTTAGGTACCCCTTTCCGATAAAGCACCCCTTTAAGATCATTAGGGTTAGGTACCCCTTTCCGATCAAGCACCCCTTTACGATCATTAGGGTTAGGTACCCCTTTCCGATCAAGCACCCCTTTACAATCATTAGGGTTAGGTACCCCTTTCCGATCAAGCACCCCTTTACGATCCTTAGGGTTAGGTATGTGGTAGGGCATGGGTTAGCTATCTCTTATAATTGATCCAAAGTTATTTATGTAAAATCCACATAATTTTTTTTGAAGGTTTGAGCATGGCTATGTCTCTGACAACAAATGTAACTTGTAATCTCCCGGGTTCTTACATTTAGTCCTATGTTTATGTTTTTTGTTTCAATTGTCTTGTAACCATGGCAACATATGATACAAAGGAGGAATCTAGAGTTGCCATATTTTGTAGACTTGCTTGGGAGATTTCAGATATTTCAGATATTTCTTCTTCAGTGTCTGTATGAGAGACTTGTGCTGTTGTTCCTGACAAAGTATGACACCTACATCAGAAGTGTTGTCCATACATGTCCGTAACCCATGTCCATATGCCATTTCCATATACCTTGTCCATAACCCATGTCCATGTGCCATGCCGGTATACCATGTCCATATACCTTGTCCCAGACTTGTTTATTTACTGCCTTGGTGATGCTGGAATATTGCTCCAACTTTCAATCACTCACACACATGCTTATAAGACTGGGAGAGTGGAAGGTCGGTGGTTCAATCCCCTGGTGGCCCGTCTCATACCGAATGATGGTAAAGGATGGTACTTGGTGTTAGGATGAGGGTTGGGTTAGGGAAACCTCAACGATGGTTTATGTAGCTGTGTTATCTTGGTTACATACCGAGGTCCAGTTCACCAAGAAGTTGTTCAAAGCGGCATTATCACTCACTCACTCACTCACTCACTCACTCACTCACTCACTCACTCACTCACTCACTCACTCACTCACTCACTCACTCACTCACTCACTCACTCACTCACTCACTCACTCACTCACTCATCCTATACTTATCTCATTCTCAGCCTGTATCCCCTGATGTAACTGGATTTCTGTTAAAAAAATGAATGCCAGATTTACTACTATTTGGGATAGGGTACGGGAGTCGCATTGATTTTGAGTCACATTTTTGGCAAGGGGTCAGCAGTCATATTAATTTGGAGACGCATTAATTTCAAGATTTACAGTATATGTTCCATTCATGGCACAAGACTAGTGGAGGGACTAGTGAGGGCGGTAACTGTAGCAGTCAATGTAGCCGTCGCTGTAGCCGTCACTGTAACAGTCAATGTAGCCATCACTGTAGCAGTCGCTGTAGCAGTCATTGTAACAATCAATGTAGCAGTCGCTGTAGCCGTCACTGTAGCAGTCACTGTAACAGTCAATGTAGCCGTCACTGTAGCCGTCGCTGTAGCAGTCACTGTAACAGTCAATGTAGCCGTCACTGTAGCAGCCGCTGTAGCCGTCACTGTAGCAGCCGCTGTAGCCGTCGCTGTAGCAGTCACTGTAACAGTCAATGTAGCCGTCACTGTAGCGGTCGCTGTAGCTGTCACTGTAACAGTCAATGTAGCCGTCACTGTAGCAGTCGCTGTAGCCGTCGCTGTAGCAGTTGCTGTAGCCGTCACTGTAGCCGTCACTGTAGCTGTCAATGTAGCCGTCACTGTAGCTGTCGCTGTAGCAGTCAATGTAGCCGTCGCTGTAGCTGTAGCCGTCGCTGTACCAGTCAATGTAGCCATCACTGTAACTGTAGTTTTGCAAAAGTGAAGACCACAGCTGTGAGGTGCTATTTAAATATTGGTCCAATATGAGTCTCTGGCTGTTACAAAGACTTTGTTCTTTAAAAATTTTGAAATTTTGTTTTATTTTCTTCTTTCGATTAAATGCGACACCAGTAGACACTGCAACAAACGAAGCTATGAAAGTATTCATGATATACCGGGGGGTATAAGAAATTCCTCAGGTTTTGAGGGGTCAGCATGCTCTCAACTTTTGTACCTTATCTGTACCGTGTACCGTACTGTGGTAACTACCCGTAAAGGGTGGGGCTGCAACAATACCTACCTGTATGACAATGCATTTCAATACAAGTGTCAATGCGAGTGAATTGTGCAATGCTCAACATGCTCAAGGATACAAAATCTTCTTAGCCTTCACGTAATGGAAGATGATTGTATCGTGTCGGCACATGAAAAGTCACGATGCACCGGTGCGCCGATGGATCATTTCACCTCTTTAGCCTAGTGCCCTCTAGCCTGTGTGTTTCATATTGTTACCCTGTCTGGCGCTCGGCATTAAGGGGCTAAAACAAGGACTGGTCGGCTCGGAGTCAGTATACTGTGCATGAGTGGGGTATTCATGTTAAACTGCGGCATGGTATCTAAGTGGGCTAGAATAATAAAATCGGCATTAGTCTGGACAAGTACAAGCAACAACAAAAACACACACATGTGGATGCATGCCTGTTGCTATTTAAGTGCAATAATCTTGAACGCGATGTTAGACCCCATATCATCTCACCTCACCTCACCTCACCATAAAAACAATATCAATATACAATATCCCCCCCACCCCATATTACTTATGTCATACTATGTTACTTATGTCTCTTCTCGGGGGGGGGCACGGGTGGCCCAGTCGTTTAAGGCGCTGCGATTCGCTGTGCAGAGTTGCGTCCCTTGGGCACGCCAGAAACCTATGAATTAGGGTTCGAATCCCGGTTCGCCCCGATTATGTTTCTAGGTTTGTCAGCACCATACCCATGCTCGTGGGTTTCACCGAAGTGGTAAGCGTCTGAGACCTGCATCACTTTGGGCTTTCCTCCCACATTAAGCATGACACGCTGTGATATAACTGTAATACTGTTAAAAGCGGGGTAAAACCCAACTCACTCACTCACTCTGTCTCTTCTCACTTGTTACTCCAGGGCTGTACTGGGGAAGTTTCAACCAGTAAGCGTGGCCATACCCTCCTTTGCCAGTATGATGAACATTACAGCTTCCAGCAGAGAATGTCGCACCTGCCAGTTTTCTTGGGCACCATGGACACTTTATTCACTCCTGCTCACCGTGTGTTGAATGTTATCATGAGTCCTCCAGCATGTCATTTACAATAACTGTTTATTAGCTCATATTCTTGCATCAGCAGATTCTAATCCGTCCTGTATAAACCTGTACATTTGGCATCCATTTTCTATCATGTTTTAGTTCCCACTTGTGACAGTTCACTAACTATAGTTAGCTGCAAAGGCAATGTCAATGTAAAATACTATAACAATGGAATGAATAAACCTTGAAATGAGACTTTGTTTATTTCTTGACAGTGATCACTTCTACTCTGCTAGGGGGCTGCTAGCCTTGTGGGTAAAGGTTCGCCCATCATGCAGATAGGACCAGGTTTGATTCCGCACTTTGGTACATTGTGTGAAGCCAATTCTGGTGTCAGGCATGGTATTAGTGGGAGATTGCTAAAAGCCTTATAAATCCAGAATCACTCACTTTTCGTTGCGGGACATGGAATGTTGAATTATATACTGAAGATAAAAATAAGGGAACAGCGTTTGGCATAATATTGGTGGAATATTGTGAAAAACTTTATTAAACCAAACTTACTCGCTTGTTGCAGGACATGGAATATTGAATAATGTACTGATGGGGGAAAATAAGGGAACAGCGTTTGGCATAATATTGGTGGAATATTGTGAAAAACTTTATTAAACCAAACTTACTCGCTTGTTGCAGGACATGGAATATTGAATAATGTACTGATGGGGGGAAAATAAGGGAACAGTGACTGGCATAATATTGGTGGAATATTGTGAAAAAATTAATTAAACTTTATTAAACGTTACTTGCTTGGGGCAGGACATGGATTACTGAATGATATACTGATGAAAAAAATAAGAGAACAGCCTTATAGCAGGAAATGGTTCCCAACAATGTGGTATACAGGTAATTACTGATAGACTATATGCTCATCTTGTCACTGTACCATGTGGTATACAGGTATTTACTGATAGACTATATGCTCATCTAAAGGTCACTATACCATGTATACAGGTAATTACTGATAGACTATATGCTCATCTAAAGGTCACTATACCATGTAGTATACAGGTAATTACTGATAGACTATATGCTCATCTAAAGGTCACTATACCATGTAGTATACAGGTAATTACTGATAGACTATATGCTCATCTAAAGGTCACTATACCATGTGGTATACAGGTAGTTACTGATAGACTATATGCTCATCTTAAGGTCACTATACCCTGTGGTATACAGGTAATAATTGATAGACTATATGCTCATCTTAAGGTCACTATACCATGTTGTATACAGGTAATTACTGATAGACTATATGCTCATCTAGAGGTCACTATACCATGTGGTATACAGGTAATAATTGATAGACTATATGCTCATCTAAAGGTCACTATACCATGTTGTATACAGGTAATTACTGATAGACTATATGCTCATCTAGAGGTCACTATACCATGTGGTATACAGGTAATAATTGATAGACTATATGCTCATCTAAAGGTCACTATACCATGTTGTATACAGGTAATTACTGATAGACTATATGCTCATCTAAAGGTCACTATACCATGTATACAGGTAATTACTGATAGACTATATGCTCATCTTAAGGTCACTATACCATGTGGTATACAGGTAATTACTGATAGACTATATGCTCATCTAAAGGTCACTATACCATGTGGTATACAGGTAATTACTGATAGACTATATGCTCATCTTAAGGTCACTATACAATGTGGCATACAGGTAATTACTGATAGACTATATGCTCATCTTAAGGTCACTATACAATGTGGTATACAGGTAATTACTGATAGACTATATGCTCATCTAAAGGTCACTATACCATGTGGTATACAGGTAATTACTGATAGACTATATGCTCATCTTAAGGTCACTATACAATGTGGTATACAGGTAATTACTGATAGACTATATGCTCATCTAGAGGTCGCCTACAATGTAGTAGGTAAGGAGGGATTTCTGGTGATGATTTACCTGATGCAACTAGGATTCGAAACCTTAAAACATGCAAATTCAATAGAATTCCCCCATGGGAATTCAAAAAAATTAAGGGGCGGCAGGGTAGCCTAGTGGTTATTTCTGGCGTCCCCCACAGTGATATTGCTGGAATATTGCTAAAAGCGGCGTAAAGCCATACTCACTCACTCACTCACTCCCAAATCCATACTGTCACAACTAGAGTGATGGAGATTAGGACTGGCAGACTAACATGCTACCGGACAGACTGCCGGTGTGTCTGGCCCAGACACAGCTGTTCACAGGTGGCCTATGATAGCAGTGATGGAGCGACGTGTGATTTATACTAATAATTATAATGAGGTACAATGTATAAAAGTATACTAAAATCACATCATGCATTGTCTATTGTGCTCAGATTGAATGTATTGTTTTTCTTTGTTGTTTAACGCTCAGCAATATTCCAGCTATATGGCAGACCAGACAACCCAGTGATTGACATCATGATCGTCGATCTAGGCAAATGGGATACGTTAATATGCATCAATTAAGTTAGCGAGTCTGACCACCCAATCCCGTTAGTCGTCTCTTATGAAGACCAATTCATACCCGGATCTTCATGGATCTTAGATGTTATGTGATATTGTATAGATTTTGTTTCTCCTGATACCGAACCCAAGACCCTAACAGGGGAGCCCCACCCTTGCCCTGGTTCCCTAACCCTAAGACCCTAACAGGGGAGCCCCACCCTTGCCCTGGTTCCCTAACCCTAAGACTCAACAGGGGAGCCCAACCCTTGCCCTGGTTCCCTAACCCTAAGACCCTAACAGGGGAGCCCCACCTTGCCCTTACTCCCTAACCCTAAGACCCTAACAGGGGAGCCCAACCCTTACCCTGGTTCCCTAACCCTAAGACCCTAACAGGGGAGCCCCACCCTTGACCTGGTCCCCTAACCCTAAGGCCCTAACAGGGGAGCCCCACCCTTGCCCTGGTTCCCTAACCCTAAGACCCTAACAGGGGAGCCCCACCCTTGCCCTGGTTCCCTAACCCTAAGGCCCTAACAGGGGAACCCCACCCTTGCCCTGGTTCCCTAACCCTAAGACCCTTACAGGGGAGCCCAACCCTTGCCCTGGTTCCCTAACCCTAAGACCCTAACAGGGGAGCCCCACCCTTACCCTGGTTCCCTAACCCTAGACCCTAACAGGGGAGCCCCACCCTTGCCCTGGTTCCCTAACCCTAAGACCCTAACAGGGGAGCCCCACCCTTGCCCTGGTTCCCTAACCCTAAGACCCTAACAGAGGAGCCCGAACCTTGCCCTGGTTCCCTAACCCTAAGACTCTAATAGGGGAGCCCGACCCTTGCCCTGGTTCCCTAACCCTAAGACCCTAACAGGGGAGCCCCACCCTTGCCCTGGTTCCCTAACCCTAAGACCCTAACAGGGGAGCCCCCCCTTGCCCTGGTTCCTTAACCCTAAGACCCTAACAGGGGAGCCCCCCCTTGCCCTGGTTCCCTAACCCTAAGACCCTAACAGGGGAGCCCCCCCTTGCCCTGGTTCCCTAACCCTAAGACCCTAACAGGGGAGCCCAACCCTTGCCCTGGTTCCCTAACCCTAAGACTCTAATAGGGGAGCCCCACCCTTGCCCTGGTTCCCTAACCCTAAGGCCCTAACAGGGGAGCCCCACCCTTGCCCTGGTTCCCTAACCCTAAGACCCTAACAGGGGAGCCCCACCCTTGCCCTGGCTCCCTGACTCTAAGACCCTAACAGGGGAGCCCCACCCTTGCCCTGGTTCCCTAACCCTAAGACCCTAACAGGGGAGCCCCACCATTGCCCTTCCCAGAATCTAAGGCCCTAATAGGGAAGCCCCACCATTGCCCTTCCCGGAATCTAAGGCCCTAACAGGGGAGCCCCACCCTTGCCCTGGTTCCCTAACCCTAAGGCCCTAACAGGGGAACCCCACCCTTGCCCTGGTTCCCTAACCCTAAGACCCTAATAGGGGAGCCCAACCCTTGCCCTTCCCGTACTCTAAGGCCCTAACAGGGGAGCCCAACCCTTGCCCTGGTTCCCTTACATGAAGCCCCTAAATCTTAATCTAGTCATCAAGTGTGTTAAAAGTTTGTTCATTCAGGACATGTTGTGTTATATGCTGACACTCTGGGTTACAGCTGATCCCATCAACTAGGGCACATCAACTCAATGGCCAGGTTGTTGTTTGGTAGGTTTGGTCTTTAACGCCGCACTCAGCAATATTCCATCTATATGATGGTGGTCTGTAGATAATCGAGTCTGGACCAGACAATCCAGTGATTGACATTATGAGTGTCGAGCTCCCCAATTGGGATACGACGACATGCATCGACCAAGTCAGCGAGCCTGACCAGCCGATCCCCTTAGTTGCCTTTTACGACAAGCATAGTCTCCTTTTACGACAGACCCGTGAAGATCTGGGGTAGAATAGGTCTTCAGCAACCCATGCTTGCCGTTAAAGGCGACTATGCTTGTACTGTGTACAGTTAGAAGTTCAACAATTATCTTCACAGTAACACACTATTAAATTTATTATACAGGAGAAGGCACGGTAACATATTTGTGTTTTCACAAGCCATTAATCTAATAAAAGCTTCCAGCGTTCGGTTTGATGTAATATATACCCCGGTAAGACGGAAAACATCCTTGCATACAGGTTCCTAGCATTTACGGACCGGTATAACCTGGAACTCATTCTGAACGTATCACATGTTATGTGAATGACAAGACAAGCATAGCCTGTCAGCAAGGGGAGTATTACACTGTCTTATTGTTTCCACAGCCAATCTAAAACTATTACATCTAAGTCTACACGTAACATGTTTATAAAATACTGGAATTTCAGAAGGTACATTTCCACATTAATCATTGATTTGAATTGTCCATATGACTTACATTTTGGATGATACGTCAGAAGCATTATGCCAGTCTTGGCGAAGACAGTTATAATCTCTGTTAAAATAGGCCTGATCCAACCACACCACACCAAATCCATGGTGTCACTGACATACGGGAGATTTCTAAAATCGTAACACCACTGTTCAAGTGATGTAGTCATGGTGATTGTACGACTGCTTCTCCCCAAAACACCTTGGATCCTTTCTTAAGTGAGTGAGTTGGGTTTGACACCGCTTTTAACAGTATTCCAGTTATATCATGGCGTGTCAGCTTAATGTAGGAGGAAAGCCCAAAGTGATGCAGGTCTCAGACATTTACCACTTCGGTGAAACCAACGAGCACAGGTATGGTGCTGACAAACCGAGAAACATAATCGGCCGAACTTGGATCCGAACCAATAATCATAGGTTTCTGGCGTGCCCAAGGGACGAAACTCTGCACAGCGAATGGTGGCGCCTTACACCACTGGCCTACCCGTGCCCTGTTCCTTTCTTAGGATTTATTTCACAGTTTTTTGTTGTCACCCCCCAAAACAGCTTTCCTAAAATCATTTTGTAGCCTCCTGTAAGTGTCAAAGCTAGTACTGGTAGCTCTATGATCCCTCAGGGCTGCAAATGTCTTCTGTTTTAGACACTCTAGTCCAGAGCACAGTCCCACCCATCTTCCGAGGGAAGACCATCCATCCACTAGCCACTTATCTTTTTTGATTGAGTTTCCAATTTAATGCACAAACAAGTGGAAAATGGCTTGGGTCATCCCTTTCAAGATTTTTAAAATCACTAGAATGTTGGATAAATCAGTAGAGGCAAGCATATGGTTAACTACGCCGTTTTGTGTTACACATGTGAAGTTGCCCACAACATCATAGAACAGTCTTCCATTTGGAGCAGGGCGGTGGTGTAGCCTAGTGGTCAAAGCGTTCGCTCCTCACGCGGAAGACCTGGGTTCGATCCCCACATGGGTACAATGTGTGAAACCCATTTCTGGTGTCCCCCGCTGGAATATTGCTAAAAGCGGCGTAAAATCTTACTCACTCACTCTATTTAGAGTTTGAATACCATAAGTACAAAATATGTCAGTAAGTTTAACTCCATCTAACGGGATCGGGTGGTCAGGCTCGCTGACTTGGTTGATGCATGTCATCGATCCCAATTGCGTGGATCGATGCTTATCATATCAATCACTGGATTGTCTGGTCCAGACTCGAATATTTACAGACCGCCATCATGTAGCTGAATTTTGCTGAGTGCGGCGTTAACAACACCAACAAACCACCTCCTCGCGCCACCACTCCACCCCTACCCACAGTATCGGCCACTGACATAAGTCATGTCTGCTTCACAATATCTGGGATAAACACATGCAGGAATACGTAGCTGTAGGTGGCTGTACTTTCTCCGTGACCGCCATTTCCTCCTTACTTCAGGTCACAACAAATGTGTTGTTTGGTAGACTTATTTTCAGTTTTGTTTTCAATTTGCATATTACCGAGTTTTAACGAACAAAACAGACGACATTGATGGGTGCCGACATTGAAATAAATGTAAAGTTTGCATGCACTCTACCGTAAAAGGATAATTGTGTTTGTTCTGAAGTAACACAGAGTGGTGTATATATACACAGTAGTGTTGTTTTTCGTATGTGTACGGTAATGTTGACGCTGGTGCCTCAGGAAGTATCTGTGGTGTGCCAGCTGATATGGTAAGACAAACAATGTTCATTACTTCAGATTACATGATCTGCTCATTGCTTGTGCTTGAAATAAAAGACACGACAATCACAATGTACTTTGAACCCAATGCCAATCATCTATCTAAATTGGAAGAGAGAACCGAAAACGGTGCCGATGTTTGTACCTCGGTCACTGTCGTCTCGCCTCTGGGTCCAGCTTCTGACCAGTATGGCGGCGGTCACGTGACGTTATATATAATTTATCAACGTAATATCTCTTTTTCCTTTTTTATCTCCGTTAAAAAAACATTCCGTGGCCTTATTAATACATATCTATCAGGAGTGAACCTATGACATTTCTTCAATGCCAAATCTGGCCCCATACACTGACGCTTTGGGCAACAAACGTCATCTTTAAGTTGACCCGGTTTTGGCCAAATTCAACAGAAATTTGACTACATAAAGCGTCATTGTCAGCTGCCTGAGGACCAAGGTCACAGAGTTCAAGTACAGAGAGTGTGACATCACCATCGCCAGTTCTGACGTCACAGGTTTCAAGTCGGCTGTAGGTAGTCTAAGCTGGGCCCCGTCTCCCATATCGCAAGTTGACGACGCGCATAGGGAGACGGGAACCAGTGTAAGCTTGGTTCCGTCTATTAACGTCTCAAATTTCGCGCTGGGAGAGAGGAAACCAGTTCGATCCGAGTGGTTTTGATTAAAACATTCTGTGCGCTCTTCTATAGACGTATCCAAGTTCAGTGCCTTGGGGCGGAAAGACGAAATCGTTATTTAATTTTGGTTTGCATTATAGGCCAGCTACATTTGGAATGATATGTACCATATACAGGAAGCTGTATGCATCGTTCCTTCTTTTTTAAATATTCCTTCATACAGATACACATTCATCTACATATTATTTTTATATTACTCACACTATTCAACACACACGCCCCCTTTATCATGAAGAATGCATTACCTGCAGCTCCTGTGCATAGCGTTGATAAAAAAATATATGAATGATCCATGGTAAACCTTTCCTAAAGCTATATTTTCGCTCTGTAAATAAGTGCATCCTTAAAATCCTGAAATTTAATTACTGTTTTAATTGCAAAACCGAATTTAGAGTCAGTCTAAATGTATATAGTAGGACTATATGTTTATATATATGTTTTTATTTAGTACTGTCTTTTGCTATGTCTGTCGTGAATATTCTAAATCGGTGCCACTGATGCCTGGGCCTCGTAGTCCCCTCCGATGTATGTTTCGGCCACGCCCACTCTGAGAAACGCTCCTACGGGCTGTGTTCCATCATAAAATCACCCATCCCCTCCCATGTATGTTTCAGCCACGCCCACTCTGAGAAACGCTACTACGGGGCTGTGTTTCATCACAAAATCACCCATAGTTTAAAAACATCCACCCAGCATTCTGCTGTTTCATAGTCTGACTTTTGCATCTACAGACGATCTGCATTTTCCCAACACCAGTGGTCACAAATGAGCGATGGAGACATAATTTGTACATCCCCGTATGTATTAATTTTAAATCTGTCATGTTCAATTTCTTTCGAGAACCTCCAAAACGTTAAAGTATGTCTAGGAAAATTACATCTCTATTTATGCGTGTCTTTATGGCGCAGACCGTAACGAATTATTGTTTTGAAAACAGAGATCGTGAGTTCAAATCTTAGCTTTATAACATTCTTTTCAATTATCTTTTGTACATATGATACATGCATAGCTCAATGAATCTTTTACCGTGGCTTTAATTTTTTTAAAGACATGGTTCGAGTAGTGGAAAACAGAAGCATTTGGTTGCTACACCTCATACTCAGGCGTCAGGCCACTGCAGCAAACTTGGTTCATGTGAACGCCTGTTTTCAAATATTTCTCTGCCGCTTCAGTCAGTTCTATGATATTGAATATTCCAGCTATATGACGGCTGTCTGTTTATAAAGGAACCTGGACTAGACAATCCAGTGATTGATATCATTAGCATCGAATTGGATGTGATGACATGCATCAACCAAGTCAGCGAGCCTGACCACCCGATCCAGTCGCCTTCTACGACAAGCATAGACGCCTTTTACGGCAGAAGACCTATTCTAACCCGAATCTTCACGGGTCAGTGAGACGATGAATAAGCCTGTCATAGAACAATAGCATTGACCTAGCGACAACCCATCCCAACGCAAAGCAAGCAAGCGAACAGGCAAGCAAGCAATGAAGCAAGCAAGAACGCAAACAAGCAAATCAATCATATACATGTATATAATGCGTGCAGTCAAGGGTGACAAACAAGTGGTCGATAACACGAGCACACATCTATACCTCCAGGATGCACAGCACAGCACACAGTCGCCGAGGTCACATATCTTAGCTGATTGTAAGCTTAGTTGTCTTACGACATTGGGTTCTTGGGTGGCTTTCTGGCCGTGAATCTCAACGGAAAATCTGTAGCAGAAGGTTTGTATTTTAGTGGCTAGCCTCCCATATTTGAGCAGCAGTCGTGACAAAATAGAGTCCGTGTTGTCTTAGAGGGCCCTTATAAAAGAACAGTTGTCATGGTAACGCGTTCCCTGGGGTATTTCAGTTTTTACAAATATATATTGCAGTAATTAAAAATGAGAATCGTTGAACTAATCAATTACCGTAGTTATTTCATTATTTGTTATCATGTAGCTCGTTTGCTTTAGGAAATGCACATCGTTAATATTACATAACCGTAGTCACCAAAATGATCGCTACTGAAACTTTCTATCCTCTCATTTAAAACTGAGCTCTATCGCCTACCGCGTAGGTAGAATAAGTCTTCAACAACACATGCATGCCGTAAAAGGCGACCATGCTTGTCGTAAGAGGTGATAAACGGATCTGGTGGTCAGGCTCGCTGACTTGGTTGATGCATGTCATCGTATCCCAATTGCGTGGATCGATGCTCATGATGTCAACCACTGGGTTGTCTGGTCCAGACTCGATTATTTACAGGCCGCCGTCATATAGCTGGAATATTGCTGAGCGCGGCGTTAAACAACGAACAAACAAACAAACAGACAAACAAACAAATCCTACCGCGTACCTTCGTATCTTTATTCGGATCAATCACCCTGTTATTATATTTACCGTTTTTGCCGAAATTGTTGCGTCCCCTTCGTGATAGATTACCGTAGTCACCCAATAGGATCACTAATGAAACTTAATATCCTCTCTAAAACTGAGCTATATCTCCTACCGTGTATCTTAGTATCTTTACCAAAACTACGCATATGAATGTTTACCGTATTTACCAAAGTAAATGTCATGTTCCTCGTCTGAACACTGCGCAGTTTACCATATATGCCCTATGTATGTATTTCTCATTCTCAATCAAATTGGTGTTAACCTTAATCATACATTCTTACCGTAGTTACCCAAGTAGACACGACATCCCACACATAGAATTATCGTGTAGGTTGTACCCTACATGCTCTATCAAAATGTTAGGATTACTCAATTAATCTCTAAACAAATGTTATTGCCGTTATTACTCCAGTAAGCTGCTCCAATATGTATCCCTTATACAATAATTCTGTGCATATTTACCCTACACACTCCATTATTATTATCATTATTTTTTTATTATTATATATGAATTAATTACAACACACTTGCTTGAATATACCTCACTTTTTGTCAAGGCTAGCTCCCAACAGCTAATTCCCCATATCGAGGCCTTGATCAAGGTCAACGCTGTCTTAGTACAATTAGCAATTACACTCTTCAAAAAAAGAAACGCACACGTAGATTTTTAGTAAATCATTTTATACCCAAATTGACATGTATTGCCACTGGCTGCGTTCAGGCGTGGGGTTTTGGAAGTTATTTCCATCACCTTCAATCTTGCACTTTTCATTATTTGTTTTTATAGTCCTTGTCCATTTTTCCAGTTTCGTAGAAAACATCCAGTCATCATCAGTGTGACATAGGTATAAACAATATATTCTTCAACTGTCATGTAGTTGGAATATTGCTGAGTGCGGCGTTACACAGAAAACAAATAAACAAACAAACTGCATAAACAACATGTTATACAACTGTCATATAGTTGGAATATTGCTGAGTGCGGCGTTACACAGAAAGCAAACAAACAAACAAACTGCATAAACAACATGTTCTACAACTGTCATGTAGTTGGAATATTGCTGAGTGCGTCGTTACACAGAAAACAAATAAACAAACAAACTGCATAAACAACATGTTCTACAACTGTCATATAGTTGGAATATTGCTGAGTGCGGCGTTACACGGAAAACAAACAAATAAACAAACTGCATAAACAACATGTTCCACAACTATTAACCACATTGTCACCATACGCAGACCTATTTGTGGGTGTTGGAATATGTTCATGTTTCACACCCAACATACCTCGGTGACCCTTCATTAAGCACTCTGAAGATACATACATACACTACCGGATTTTCCTGTCTCTAGAGCAAAGTCTGTCCATTCCAGAGCTCCGCCTTTATCTAAATCGGAAAGAAGAACATGTAACATTTGCACACCATATTGCCAAAACATCGAGCCCCATAGTATATGGCATGTCGGTTTTCACACAGAGAAGCACTAGAAAATAGAGGAAATCCTTTGTTTGGTAGATGTGCGAGGTTTCGATGTATGAGTTTCATATACTGATCAAAACTATTGAGGGATCATGAATATTTTGGGGGATATTTCTTTGGTAGTGAAGGCTGGGTTGTACAGTATATATTAATAATTCGTGATCACTAACCTTTTTTGCTCAGTAGATGTATTGAACCATATTCAAGTGGAAATGTAGGAAAATAAGGCCAAACACACTAGTTATATGAAAACATAAAAACCCTGACGCATTCGTCCTGTAATACTGGTGTTAAGAAGGTGCGATTTGTCTTTTTCAGCTGAATAACCCCATCAATACACATTTTAATTTAAAAACCTCATAAATCCACATTCCATCGAAGTTTGAATTAAGTAAAACGTGGATTGATGTTCTGCATAAATAAGCAACATTATATCACAAACATATCAATATAATTAAATAAATGAAGATCCGGGTTAGAATTTGTCTTCATCAACCCATACTTGCCAAAAGAGATGACTCAAGGGATCGGGTGGTCAGGCTGCTGTCTTGATGCACGTCATCGTATTTGAATTGCGTTGATCGATGCTCATGATATCAATCACTGGATTGTCTTGTCCAGACTCGATTATTTACAGACCACAGTCATATAGCTAAAATATTGATGGGTGCGGCGTTAGCAACAAACAAACAAACAAACAAACACTAAGGACAATGTTTGGGGTGCTGAGACTGCTGCAGGAAAACACCCTCTGAGGTCAACTGTATCCAAGTTCTGCAAGGAAGGTGATGTTTTTTTAAGGTTTCTTCAGTAATCATTTGTTGCGGGGACGGTAGACTAAATGTTTTTGGAAAATACGCATACACGAACGCCGAAGTGTACGTTATTGGATTGTGTTTACAAAATGCCGGTTTTGAGACGCCTATTCGATCAGGTATATTTCAAACTCAGCTGCTATACATGCATCCCTGAATTCCTCATACATTTTAGAAACAATGGATAAATGGTCTTTGTCACCAATGCAAATTATCTTGATGAAATCATGCGAAATAATTAGGTATGGAAACGAAAACTGTGCTCGGAAAACTGTACTTGCTGAAATGTAAACAAAGCAAAATTCAGATTTTACATTGTGTAGCATTTTTAGAGGTGCTTTCGTCTAGATCAAATTGTTGCATACATTGGCTCGATCACGCGTTTGAGAATATTCATGGGAAGAGTATCGTTGCACTTATTATGGAAATACACATAATGTGACATATATACGTTACAATGATTCAACAAAAGCGGTTTACAAAAGTTTCCGTCCTGTGTGGCGCCATGACAGACGCTAAATCACGCACAACGATGACGGTAGTTATCTGCATTTCTGACTAATTGTCTTTGTTATATTGGAAAACATGGTAAACAAATAACAGTACGCAGATTGTCAGAATGCTTCTGATAACTTACGTGACCCATTTATGTGTATACGATCCCGCAATCAACGAAAATCCTCCTCTAGAAATCCCGCGTACTGTTGTCAGTGAACACGCCATTTTGTTAAAGTCGGTCACCGGTAGTGATGTCATACGGAAGTAAACATTGTTGTAATTTCTTTGAAAGTGTAAACATTAAACTTGGCACCCAGCCTGTTCTGTGTTTTTGTCTAGTTTGCATTTTCACCATCGCCTTGATAATCCAGATATGACGGAAACCTTTTTGTGTAGGGTCACATTATTTATGAGTAGTAGGCAGCACATAGGATGACGTCACTTATGACAGTGGTGTCATGTATTAATGCGCTACTGCAATAATGAGAATAGACAAAATTCATTGGTTCGATGCTAAAAAGGTGCGATTTTGGGGTGTGTAAGAAACAGATTACTGCACTCGTGCCTGTCAGATACCATTGATCTTACAACTCGTTGTTACAAAGCGTATCTAACGAGCGATCGCTCGTTAGATACGTTTTGAAACAACTCGTTGTAAGATCAATGGTATCTGAATGGCACTCTTGTAGTAATCTCTATACATTGTATAAAAAAGTGTCACGTTCTTATTTCTTCACACAACGTTACAAAATTGTACGAAATAGAGTATCTTAATGATGTCTTTCGGAAAGTCTAAATGTTGTTGCAAAATTAATCGTTGAAAGTGTGAGTAGATCTAGCCCTATTTTTCGTGTTTTTCTGACCTGTTGATCTATACATTTGTGAACTAAGTTCACATCAACTTGTCAAGTCTTTTTCATTGTGTTTTCATTTTCATTGGCAGTTATCGATGTCATCATCGTTCACAAAGGCAAACCTGTCTATACAAAGTCTGGTTTTCGGAAGCCCTCTAACACAGACGTGTTCATTAAATGTGTTCAGGGGTTGAATTATACGAATAACTCTTCATGTCAGTCAGATCTCCGTCCGCTTTAACGAGGTCATTTACTTTGACATGTCTCAAAAGGCCAGCCATGTTTGTTTACAAATGGGGACGTAGTTTTTGTTTTTACTGTAAAATGAAAATCATGTGAAATCATGTTGTTAATATGAA